>NW_027396126.1:0-139152 GCF_047715535.1 Aspergillus foveolatus | reverse complement strand
ATGTTTCTGTCTTTTATTTGTTTCTCTAAGCTTGTGATACTCGTTTATACAGGACAGCTAGTTGAAAACAATACTACCTACGCCCGTGACATTATTGCTGAGCTGCGCCGGATCCGCGAATGGGCTGATCGCAACCGCGTCGCGGTCCATATGGATGGTGCTCGATTATGGGAAGCCGTAGCCACGGGACGGGGCAGCCTGCCTGACTATTGTACGCTCTGCAACTTGGTCTCTCTGGACTTTAGCAGGAACCTCGGTGCGCCTACGGGCGCAATGGTGCTTGGGTCAGCCCAGCTCATAACCCGGTTGCGGCGGATACGCAAGAGCATCGGTGGTGCCCTCAGGCAGTCCGGTCCAATCGCTGCGGCCGCGCAGTTTGCATTGATGGAGCAGTCTGGGATGGGGCCTTGGGGAAGTCGAGGCAAGCTACGCGCCGTTCATTTGCTGGCGAAGCAGGTCGGCCAGATGTGGGTGGATCTGGGAGGAGAGCTGCTGCGCGAGGTCGAGACGAACCAAGTCTGGGTCGATCTGGACAATGCAGACATAACGGATGATCGATGGAACGAGCTTGGGAGGAAGTATGGGGTCAAACTGGAGGGGGAGAGAATTGTTTTGCATCATCAGATCTCGGCTGATTCTATCGATCAGCTCGGTCTTGTATTTGAGGAAGCCCTGGGATTGCGTCCGAGCTTGTAAGAGAAACTACTAGCCCAATCTGGGAAGGCCATTGGCAGCCGTATCTTAACATCCCACGCAGACTGGCTACTCTTCTGGTGTAAAGAAGGCTAGAAAGCCAAGTTCCTCCAGGTCTAGGTCACCCTCCACCTATCACGTAGACTGCCTACTCTTCTCGTATACAGTACACTAGAGTACGGGTATCCGAATACATTTTTTCCTGATCCAGCAGCAATAAGAGTCCGTCCATGTCTACAAGTATGGAGGGAGATACCGCGATCCACTACGCTGGCCTTTGAGTCGATCCTGCAGGTGTACAGGAAGGGGAAACTGCACGTTTGATCACCCAATGCCCGAACATCCGTAAGGTCTCTTCAGACGCGCAGTAATACTAAATATGGAGAGTAAGAGTCATACATGTGGGCGTATGTGAGGGAAATGGCGTGAATGCAATACCAACATAAAAATCACCCGATTAGGAAAGAGGCGGCGCTCATGCGCATATGCAGATTTCCGAGTAGAAGTTGGAGAAGATGGTTTATACGATAGACATAAATACTTCCCAAGCGGCCTTATTCATCTGCTACAAATCAACTTGTTCAATCACAGTAACAATTTCGATCAAATCCCCTTCAATCCTCTCGACCCTCATCACAATGGTCCTCAACATCGCTGTCGTTGGTCTCGGCCGCATGGTACGGAAGTATGAACGCAGCCAGTATGCTTAAGCAGCTGACCAGACGCTATAACAGGGAAAACGCCATGTCCACACACTCCTGTACCGCGTCCCCCGCGCCAGGGTGGTCGCCGTCTGCACCACCGAGCCCCACGAGATCGAATGGGCGAAGAGCAAAGCCGAGTACACCGAATTCGGCATCGCAGTCTACGAGGACTACGACAATATGCTGGCGTCCCAGGCAGATCTCCACGCGGTCTGGGTATCGACGAGCACAGACGTTCACGCGATTCAGTCATTGAAGGCCATCGAGAAGGGCCTCCATGTGCTGTGCGAGAAGCCAATCAGTACGGATCTAGCGGAGGTATCCACTCTCATCCACACTTCTTCCTCTCCTATTACTTATCTAAACCACGGCAAGATAACTGACGGGGACGCTTGTGATTAGGCGCAATCCGTCGTCGACGCCGCCAAAGCAAACCCTCAACTCAAAGTAATGGCCGGGTTCTCGCGCCGCTTCGATGCCTCCTATAGGGATGCCGCACAGAAGATCCAGAACGGCACTATTGGCAGCCCCTTTCTCGTACGATCCAACACCTGCGACCTGAGAGACGAAACGGGCTTCTTTGTCCGCTACGCCGCGCGTAATGGAGGCATCTTCGTCGACTGTGCGATCCACGACATCGACCTGACGCTTTGGTTTATGGACAACCCTGTCCCCAAGGCTGCCTGGGCAGCGGGGACACTACAGCACCACCCCGAACTCGCAGAGAAGAATGACGTGGACAACGCCGTTGGAATTGTCGAGTTCTGGGGCGGCAAGATCGCCTACTTTTACTGCTCGCGGACGCAGGCGCATGGGCACGATGTGCTGACCGAGATTACGGGGACAGACGGCAAAATCATGGTGAATGTGATCCCGCGGGCGAACAATGTGGTCGTGGCGGATAAGGGAGGGATGAGACATGAAGTGCAGCCGGAGTACTGGCAGCGGTTTGAGCATGCTTTTGCCCTAGAGGCAAACGAGTTTGTGGATGCCGTACTTCATGATAAGCCCGTGCCTGTGAACTTGGAGACGGGCATGACAGTGATGAAGATCGGGCAGGCGCTGCAGCATGCGTTACTCAGCGGAGAGGTTGTGAGGTTCGACAAGAGCGGAGAGAGACTCAACTAGGTCTTGATTACTTCACATTCATTTGGACAAACGGGCGGGGACGCCCAGACGATGATCCCTAGTAGCTTGCGCGGTTTGGAGTCCGGATTGATAGTGCAGGATAGAGAAAGAATAGGTTGATAGTCCCTACAGAGCACCTACAATGGCGGATTGATACATCTCGTATTACAGCGACAGCTATTTCCGAAGAACTAGAACGTAAACTGTTATGAATATGGCTTAGCGCTTGGAGTTGGAGTAAGTGCTTGGAGTTGGAGTAGCTGATACTCCAATATTGAGGGCTATATAAGATGACACGTGTATCTCCCATCTTTCTGTTCTGTAACTAAGTCCATGAGCTCGCTCTCTCAGACAACAATCACTTAGTTCTCTCTATTCTGTGCCAACTTCTTCTGACCAACCGTGGATTTCACTACATAAACGAGCCCTGAGCGTCTGAGAAAAGATCCGTTATATAAACCCCTGAATAGATTAAGAATAGGTTAGAGTACAACTTTAATTTAGAGACCATGCTCGATATACAGAGCCACCTCGCCCGTAGATACTTCGATGTCTGTTGTATCATTCTATAAACAAGGGATCCTGTTGCTAGGTCATACATACGAGCTTACAACTTCGCTAATCTAGAGAATGCATAGATCAGTACCCTCTATTCCTGCCATCTATCTTTTCGACTCAGGTTCTTCACCAACATGCTTGTACACTAGCCTCGCCAGCACATATTGGCCCTTGGTATTCGCAACTACAACGCGTCGAGTATGGCATCGTTCGCCATTAATGACCTCGAAGCCCCAGATCTGCAGCATACAAGGTCAGTATATCCTCACAGACGAGTGCGCACTGAATCACCTGCTCCGCCGTCCACCTATTCCCGCGCAGATTCCGGACAAATGTATGAACCCATACAGGTCGTTCCTGCTTCCCTCCCTTCTCCTCCTCAGCTCCTCCCTTTCGCCCCGTGAGATCCCAGAGACTCTCACTTCCATTCTCGATGATCTCCCCGCGGAGGAACCTGCCCGCCCTCAGGTCATCCACCTTTGTCTGCATCTCAACATCCGGGTACACCCCCTTCCACTTCTCTGTGCTTTCATGCTCATCCCCGCCTTCCTTGGGGTAGACAAAGTGGCTTTGTTCCTGTAAAGGCCCGAACAGAAAGTCCTCTCTCTCAAGGATGCTCCAGTCCATCTTCCTGACCTCCGTGGAGCCTCCCAACCCGCCCGTGGGCGGGCCGGTGACTGTTGCATTGACCGTGATGATTTGTTCTCGAGGATCCGTACCTTGAGACGAATCCGGCTCCCTCCGGGTGGCGGATATGTCTAAGCGCAAGCCAGCTAGGCAGAGAGCTTTGCGGAGGGGCCAGCTGAGGCCTTGCTGCCATTCCGCGCATCATGCGGGTTAGTTGCATGAATATGGAGTCGGAGAAGCGAGAGACGGTGAGGTACCAGTTTCAAAATCGCTTCTAGGTCAGAGCAGAGGGCTCTGTCCTGTTGAAAAAACAAAACTCACGCTTAGCACTGGGTTTCCCCCTGATGCTGTCGAAGAGACTTGGGCTGGACTCACCATCACCCATCGACCGACGAATTGTTCCGCCATGACGACGGCGGCTAGGAATTTTCAATCTATAGTTAGCCACGGCTTTTGATGCTGGGTTCAATATATCTTTGTATAAGGTTATAAACTAAGAACAAAGTGAGCGAAAACGCCCGGAAGAAAAGTGAGTGAGCGGCAAAGGAGAAACATCCCTTGAAATAGGGCGGCTTCCCGGCCGGAGTATACCAACGCCCGCCAAAAAAAGCAACGTTTGCCAACCCCTGCGTCAAGTAAGCAGCACAGAGAAGGCCAGTGGTGTCATCCTAAACCTAATGGCTATTGGCTACGCGGTATATCGGAGAACGGTCTGTCATTTCAGTTGCAATACTCCGTCCAGCTTTGTCCCGCGAAAGACATGAATTCCCGCCCATCACCTATCATTTCTAGCGACGCTAGTACTCAGGACGTTCTAGGTGACACGGCTTCGGAGATTTCGCGCAGTAGCGGCCAGTCTGTGCATCCTGTGTAGACTGTCAGGAGACCAATCGGGTGTACATGTACACTGGCCGCAAGGTACAAAGGGTCAGCAGCCACGCAAGGGCAGTGTAGTAAAATAGTAGACGCTACCTATAACGATGTCCTGTATTCTGAGGACTAGGTATCAGCATCTACGCCAGTGGGTTGTGTTTGCAGAATGACCTATCTGGGTCCCGTTTAGGGTTGTAGAGAAAGGAACTCGCCTAGACAATCCACGTACTAGGAGGCCGATAGAATAGACCAAGAGTAACTAAGAAACAGAGAATCACTGACCTGGTGGCGGCAGGGCAAGTGACCGCAGCATCAAATGCTACCCATTGCATGGTCAATCGCGCTCGTCAGAAAATATACACATGATCGGGCCATGACGAACTGCTATCGTTGACGCCGCCTATCATGTAGGCGAAGCCCGCATATCAATTTGATTCTCCACTTCGATTGAAATGCGTGAGTTCCGAGATGCTGAGAGCAGTAGCACAAAAACAGCACGAGTGCGGCGGACCCCTGTCAGCCAGCCCGTCCTCCATCACTACCATTCTTCCCCCACAGCGCGAAGAAAAAGACAAAATCAAGATATCCAGGAAGGTCAGCTTAAGCCGGATCTCAGCTCGGCGTACTTCGAGTTCTGCCAATATGGCTCAGACGTGCCAAGCCCGTTTTCTAGGACATATTATCAATATTTATATATGTATTCCATGTCTTAGTAGCTCCAGTGGCATGAACCACTGCCGGTGCCAGGTAATGTTATTGCGCCATGATTATTGGCAAAACATACCTCTACGATCAGGAAAAGCGATATGCCAGGAGTCGGCGCCATTCCACTGGCTCACTCCGACCTTGAAGTTTAACCGGCAGTTATTTGTTATAGGACCAGGCCATGGGCCGATCCGGCGAAAGGATATAAAAAAACAGTGCTGATGACATATAAGGGCCTTCCTGGCCATCCTGGTATCGGGTAACTGGTCCACCACTATCAAGGCCACTGTCGCTCTCCAGTGTTTGATGATACCGCTTCAAACTGCTCCTTCTCTTATTGCTTTAAGATCATGAACCGGCTCAGTGGCTAGAGTCCTGTGAGCTTTATACCGTTGCAGCCCGTTATGATACGTCTTTTCTGTCCCAAAAATACTTGATCTGCTCTTACCACACCAGCGTTTACCAAGAATAGCTCTGCGGCAAGCTGTAAGCATTCTGATATCGAAAACAAGAAGATGATGACCAAATCAATACAGCGTGAAGATAGCAACAGGACGACCTCTGTTAATGATTGAAGTTTGGTCGAGAGTGCATCGAAAGACAAGCCAGTAAGCGCTTACCAGTTCCGCACCTGTTATTCATCTGCTTTTCCAGCCAATCATCTTTTGAGATACGTGGGATCTACCCCACCGCTTAGGCAATAAGTGAGGTTTCAGTACGGAGGTAATAATGGTAGGGGAGAGGTAGAGGCGCGGAAGCGTCAGCTGCAACGCGGCAGTACTTGTTTATCAGGCTACGAAAGAGGCATTGCAAGAACTAACCTCTATGATTATAGCAAGTTGATTTCGCTTCCGCTGGTGGACAAGGCTGAGATATCGAGTGCGGTCGGTTGGCATCTTTGACTCGAACCACTCAGGCACGAACCGCAATAATTTTATCCGTGTCCTGTTTGCCTCGATTGAGACCTCGGTGCTAATTATATGCAGGTGAATACGCGAATAGAATCATATGGCCCCGGTAGGCATAGTCAATCCCAGGGGATGTTTATGTATGGCACCTACATCCAGTGTACTCGTCCACATTTAGGCCCGTCGGCTCTAACTAGCCATGAGCCGTAATACGAGGACGCAGGATTGGCTTCCCCAAGACGTTGCATCCTTGCAGAGTCTGTCTGGTCTGCAGCGAGGGATATTTTCGGATACGAGGTTAGCGGCATCTACCTCCCCTTACTCTATATTGGCTCTATATTGGCACCTTGCTGGAGCCAATTAGTTTGCCGCGGTTTTCTACCTGTGCCCAATTAGACTTTGCATAGCAAAGAGTACGGTAGCATTTGAGGCCTTAGATAGTCAAAGCGCCGAGATCCATTAACTTTATCCCGCATTGCTATAGACTAAGCGTACGGAGTTGTACCTTGTCTCTGTGCCCCCTCATCCCCGCGGGTCACGCTGACGGAATGAAGGAGTATAAAATCTCTTATTCGCGCTTTGTCAAGAGTCCATGTCATGCCTGTTAACCTACCAGTACAAAGCCGAACCGGCCACTTCCAAATGAAGCTCAGCCTAACAAGCGGCCCCAGCTGCCTCCTTGCCCTCCTTCCCCTCCACACCTTAGCTATGCCAGCCCCTCCGGCAGACCTGAGCTCCCGCGCCGTCACAACATGCCGAGTCGTCAATACGGAGTCAGAAGTGAAGTGCCGCGCGGGGCCTGGTTTCGACTACGACGTGCGAACGTTCGTTTACCCAAACGGAATATACGACTTCAGCTGCTATAAGTCAGGGGACTGTTATAATGGGAATTGGTGAGTTCTAATCCCCGACTATCGGATGTAGCCCTTGTCTGTTACTCCAGGCAAGGCTGCGCCCTCGGCCCGGTCCAGTAGAGAGTCTACCGTGGATGGGTGCTAATCTGAATGCACTCTTTCTAGCACGTGGCAGAAGGTTAGCTTCGGTACATTTTCATGCTACGTTAATGGTTACTATACCGATAGTCGGTGTACGGTTGGTATGTGTGCTATTCGTTTCTGATGCATTTGGAGGGCTGTTCAGCTGATTCGAGGTTGGCTGTAGCGGCTCTCGGGAAGTGCTGAAGTCACGCGAGAGTCCATGAATTGCTCCTGGCCCTGCCACGTTCCGGTTAGTCCAATGGATTGTGAAGGGTAGCATGTTGACCGCAATGAAGAACATCAGCCTGTATTGGTTAGGGCAGGGTATTTGCAGTGGCTGGCCCTAGCTTTCAACTCTAGCCACGAGCGGTTTGATAAAAGGTGATGGTCGAGCAGGGCGATGGAGAGATCAAGGCAGGCCTGGTCAAGCTTCGCCTGCAGCCGTGCCTCACACGGATGCTGGTGGCCTCGGAGCCAGGCTGGCAGGGTAGGGCAGTGAGGGGGATATGGATAATATGAATTGGAAGATAAGTTGCAAGATAAACCCATTAAATTCCACTTAGCTCCGTGAAGGCCCCTTTGTAAGCCTGTATCTCTCACTTTTACCCGATGCTGTATTGTTCTTGCCAACTATATCTAGTAGTGCTGGCGCCACTCTTGTTGCGTTGCGAACAATTATCTGTGGCCCTTATCCCAAGTGTGTTTCAGAACCTTAGGACAGGTATATAGAATGACTGCGTTCAACACTCTGGGCATTATTCTCAGAAAAATTCTCAATCAGTTCATCGCCAGGTTCAAATCGTGGTGATGATGCATCAGACTTTTTCAATCTTGAACTTCGGCCAAGCAGTATCACATTATACACAGAGGATTGACGTAGACGACAGCGACTTCGAAACAGAAGGGTACTTTGCCCTTAGCCTCATTTTACAGGACAAAGGACACACCACGGATCCTGGCTGGGTATTGATAGAGTAGGAACTTAGGACAGTAGCTGCGGAGTGGCCCGCCTATTGATAAAAACGAGGTATCGCCCATCTAGAGGCTTCAGTTTCGAATCTTGAAAGAGTATGTTTCCAGTCCATTTATATGTCTTCAATCATAGTCGCACCTATTCCATGTAAATTCAATGGTCATCCATCAGGCCCACTGGACGTAGCGGAGAGTACTAGCCTCCCCTAGCCCTAACTCTCCCAGCTTCCGCAAGGGCCAAATATTCCTTGCCTTCTTCAACTTTCTACCCAAGCCGAATGGTCATCATGCAACCCAAGACGAGCTGCAAATGCTTTTCCCCTTCGAGTCAGCTGATTCTGCCATGGCCGTACCGACTCTCCCAGCAATTCGAACGCGTTGAGCTCACGCATGGTCTTATAAAGTGGTATTCGTTTAGAGAATGATTGTTTAGTCCGTATGATATTGTAATAGAATAAAAACTGAATATTGTTGCCGGTAGCTTTGATCGAATACCCACTAATTTGTTCCATCAAGAGCTTTATACACCTCAGCCTCAACACCTCCCCAAAGCTGCAACACATTCAGATCCACAAACGGCAGTATCTGCGAACAAACCATTCCCGCCACTCCTTTCTCCCGGTCCGCCCACCACCACAGGTTCGCCAGTCCGGCCCAATGTGCCGTCGCAGTCGACCGTCCCGTCGCACCACCGTTACTCAGCATAAACGTTAGTCCCCATCCCTGCGATGGATTTCCAGGAACAGGATACAGTTCGGGGATCGGGTTCGTCAGGTCAGGCTTTGATGCCGGGATCGGTTGTCGACTGTAGTTGGGCATATGGGGAATTTGATTGCTGAACATGGTCTCGACCGTATTGGGAAGGAGAAGGCGAGTTCCAGTAATAGGACAGGTTCCTTCATTGAGGAGGACGGAAAGGATTCCTGTTTAAGTTTCTTGTCAATGCCGGGTTTTCCTAGAATTGGGGAAAGGACTGTGGGCGTACTGCAGTACTCCTGCGGCTTCGCAAACATCCCTGCGCCGCCGCTGTTAAAGACCCGTTTCACCTCAGCTGGGTTGCCGAGGTCGACAACAAGCGGTGCTCGAAGGAGGTGGTCTCGAGGCCGGAGAGTGCCGTCGTGGTCTCGGTGGTTCATATACGCCAGTCTCGACCGCATCTCCTCGGTTGGGATCATCGACATGTGCTTGATTCCCAACGGCTGGAAAATATGGCGCTGGAGGTACTCGTTCAGATTCAGGCCGGTTGCGCGCTCGAGCGCGATGCCTGCCCAGTCGATACCGACCTATGTAGGCGGTAGTACGTCAATATCAGCAGGCAGGTAAGGCATAGTAGAAGATACCCCATACTCCCACCCCTCCCCCGGCTGGAACAGCAACGGCGTCCTGACATCCTCGACCCGGCCGGAGAACTCGTCCAGGCCGGCCGGGTAGGACCACTCTCTCAGTCTGTCGTTGAAGAAGCTATACCCAAAGCCAGCGGTATGGGTCAGCAGCATCCGCAGCGTGATAGGATTCTTCTTCTCCACCAAGGTGCCATCCTCCTTCAACACGCCGAGGCCCCTCAGCTCCGGACACAGCGACTCGATCTGCTCCTTATCGTCGAGATTCAGGATACTTTTCTCGACGAGCTGCATGCATGCAATACCGACAAGCATCTTCGTGCATGACGCGATCCAGAATACCGTGTCTAGTGTCATGGGCTCGGCTGAGTCCGCGCCGCGTTTCCCTGCCGCGTGCGCGAATAGTTCCTGTCCATTCTTGTCGACGATCACGACCGTTGCGCCAGGGATGCCAGTTTTAGAGTCGGAACAGGCGGCCTCGACGAGATCGCGGAGCGTGGACACGGTCTGCTCATTGAAGGGCATGATAATGGTGGCAAGTCTGGGTCTGTCTGTTAATAATTTGAGATATCAAATAGAGGGGCGAGAGGGTGAGGGAGATTCGAACTGACGAGATGACCGAGACTGGAGTAAAGCGGGGTATCCAGAGATGCAGAGCTAACAAACAAATTGGATCGCTGACACTTGCACTACATGCAGGCCAATTAATATCTCCTCTGCCATGCATTCCCCGTGGTACTGCTTCAGCCAGCTGAGGGGGAGGGGGTAAGCTCCGCCACCACCACCACCTCCTCCTTGGCGCCTAGGCAATGGCTTGAGATCGATCCATAACCACCATTCAGTCGTGGTCATGATCTGCATGAACACTGACCAGCATTTCTTAGACTCGCCATGACTCGATTGGCGTAGCATCCCCTACAGCTTCAGTGAATCGACTGACTCTCACCATAGCCAAAACCACGAGCTCACGAGCGGGGTTCGCAGACCCGCAGCCAACCGTCTGCAACTCTGCGGAACCGCAGTGGAACGCGACTCGAAGCGTGCCCCCATTAGGGCCCAATAGGGTCCGCCAGCGGGTGGAAGAGACAGTGGGCAGCGCGGGGAACAGGGCCCATCACAGGCTCGATCGAGCCGGAGAGGGGCCGGGCAGCCTCGGGGATCCGTTAGGATCAGTTGATCGGCGCTAACTACAAAGTACGACGAGCAATCGTGCAGGATATAATCCATTTGCTAGCGCGATCTGTGAAACCTGACCTCTTCCTGGGGGTAACTGATGTTGTGTAAGCCCAGCCGGAGGTGCATGCTTGGGGAAGGGCAAGGCAGCATTATAAAAGCAAGAAATTCCTCGCCAACCAGCATAGCTAGAACAAACCGGGTCTCATCAAAGAATCCTCCAGTATACAGTCTACAATATAGGCTACGAGTCTACCATATACAGTCCTCCATCTCACTCAAATCAGCCAAGATGGGCAGCATTCAAGGCCCGGACCCTGTGTCCATATCCCCATCCCCATCGACCCCCAAGAAATTTTCCACCTCCCTCACGGACTACTCCACGATGCATCCCACCAAGATGGGTCCATACGCGGAGGATCTCGACGTTGATGCCTTGATTGTCGGGGCCGGATTCGGTTTGTCTTGTCCCTCTCTCAGCCCTCCAACCACTCTTTCTACGGCGGTCTAACCTATCTTGCCTTTGCGAAGCCGGCATCTTTATGCTCAAAACCCTGCGAGACCGGGGCCTCCGCACTATCATATTCGAAGCTGGCAACGACATTGGCGGCACCTGGCGCTGGAACTGCTACCCGGGCGCCGCAGTCGACTCGGAAGTCCCCGAGTACGAGTTCTCCTGGCCCGAGGTCTACGAGACGTGGAACTGGAAGAGCAATTACCCGACCTACCAAGAGCTCCGGGAGTACTTTGACCATGTCGACAGGGTGATCGGCGTCAAGAAGGACTGCGCGTTCAACAGTGTCGTTGTGGGGGCCGAGTTTGATACGGGATCTGGCAAGTGGAGTGTGCGTACCGCGGACGGGAGGGTCAGTAAGTGTAGGTTCTTGGTGCTGGGAACGGAATTTGTATGTTCCCTATCTTCTCTCTGTTGTTTGGTTGTGGCCGTAATTGTGGTATACCTAATGAGCTTCTGGGATAGGCCGCCAAACGCTGGATCCCCCCCTGGCCAGGCCTCGACAAATACCGCGGGATAATCCACCATAGCTCTTTCTGGCCAGACAGAGAGATCGACGTGCGCGACAAACGATGCGCTGTCATCGGCACCGGCGCATCAGGCGTACAAATCACCCAGGCGTGGGGTCCAGTCGCCGCCTCTCTAAAGGTCTTCCAGCGTACGCCAAACCTTGCCATCCCCATGCGCCGCCGGCCGCTGAGCACCGAAGAGCAAGGGCGGAGCAAGAAATTCTACCCGGAACTCTTCCGGTACCGCGAGACCAGTTTTGCGGGCTTTCTCTACGACTGGGCGGAGAAAAATACCTTTGATGACACCGCTGCTGAGCGCGAAGCCTCGTATGAAAAGGCATGGAATGAGGGTGGATTCCGCTTCTGGGTCTCTATCTACAAGGACAACCTGTTCAATCCGGAGGCGAACAGGGAGTCGTATAACTTCTGGTGCAAGAAGGTCAGGTCTCGCATCGGGGACCCGGTCCTCAGGGAGAAGCTGGCCCCGAAGGAGATGCCGCACTACTTCGGCGTCAAGAGGCCTTGTCTGGAGACAAGCTACTACGAGCAATTCAATCGCGAGTCTGTTGTTTTAGTCGATATTAAGGAGAACCCGATTAGCCACTTTTCAGAGACGGGGATCGTCCTCCAAGATGGGACAGAGCATGAGATAGATATCGTGGCGGTTGCCACTGGATTCGTGAGCGTGCCTTCTCCTTCTGGTCCGTTCATTAGTGAAGTGCCCGATGCTGACTGTTGTGTTTACAGGACGTCGTCACCGGCGTCATGACCCAACTCGGCCTCAAAAGTATTGAAGGCGCATCCCTTGAAAAAGAATGGGTGCCAGGCGCGCAGACCTACCTGGGACTCACCGTAAGCGGGTATCCCAATATGTTCCACATCTACGGTGCTCACGGCCCAACACTGTTCAGTAACGGGCCGACGGCTGTCGCTGTGCAGGGCCGCTGGATCGCGGACACAATAGCCAAGATTGAAGCGAATGGTGTCAAGTATATCAATCCGAAGAAGGAGGCCAGTGAAATGTGGAAGAAGCATATTCTGGAACTCAACGAGAAGACACTGTTTCCAACGACCACCTCCACTTATATGGGCGGGACCATACCGGGGAAGGTGTACGAGCCTGTTTGTTATGCCGGTGGGATTCCGGCGTACGTGAGGGAGACCCGGGAGGCACTGGATAACTGGGAGGAAGGGTTTGATGTTGTCAGGGAGGCGGCAGGGTTGTAACAGTCGAGTGTTCAGGCTATTAGGTGTTATGTAACTGATTCCTTAGCTTTTAGCTTGCGATATATTATTATGAGTAGCACAGACTCCCTTTCTTAGCTTGAGGCAAACATATATCCATGAAGTCTACTGCCTAGCTTTATGCTGCGTACCTGAAGTATCGCAAGGCCATCGAGCAGGGCTGTTTCAGTTGCTTCGACGCAATCTCCCGGCTCTGCCACTGCTTCAACTCGGAGGTCTCAAGCAGTTTTTCTGTCCCACGGACAATCCAGTCAGGCGCTGCTGCAGCTCATTGGACTCACATATGTATGCACGGGCTCAAGCCACCTTCTTTCGGTATAAGAGGGAATGTCTGGTCCGTCGATGACGAAGAATCGTCTCTTCCATGGTGCAGGATGCTGGGATTGAAAGACGCTGGTGGGAAAGGGGAAGCCAGGCTTGGGCATATCCAGCTGGTCCATATCAATAGCGTCACTCTTTCAATCTTGGACTTTCCAGGGCTTTTAATTAAGAAGCTCTTATATTTCTCTGATCCCCTCAAATGCTGGTATATGCATAAATAGCTATACCTTTAGCCGCCGCCCCCCAAAAAAGGGAAAAAGAAAATCGACAAAAAGATGTTTATAGACATATCGTAGAAGAAGTAATATCAGTAAGGGTACTAAACAATTTTTATGAAGCTTTCATATACAAGTCTAGAAGGATCTTAAAGAGATAAACAAAATAAAATCAATGCCACTTGAAACGTCAACAATTCAGACATTTCTGTATGCAAAACATGTTTTCTCAAAATGTTTCAAGTACTATATCAAAAGTTTTATCAGATTATATTATAATTAACCAGCCTGCTATATAGAGTAGTTGATTGATCAAGATATGCATTGTCGCAAATAGCTTTACATTAGTTCAGTGCTGTTAATTAGGTGAGCAAGCAGCAAGGAAAACAAAGAGGTGAACAAGAATCAATCTTCTACTAGCACATATATATAGCATATGGACAAAAAGTCATAGACTAGGTTATACTTCTACTCAGCCAATGTCAAGCTCAATGCCCAATGCGCCTCACCCTCAATATCAACACCCTCCTCCCACGCGACGAATCCAACACGCTCATACAACCTCTTCGCCGTTTCATTCTCGCGCGCCACCAGAACAATAACCCTCGCATTGACGTTCTTCGCCTTGCTCTCCTCGTCAACCGCTCTTATAGCAGCCTCAAGCAGCCGCTGCCCATTTCCTGCTCCCCGTCCTTCGGGAAGGACATACATTCCAACGAGGACATAAACGACATTCGAGCCAGCGGGAATGGAGGCAGCGTCTCTTGCTGCTTGCTCAAAGTCAATATTTTTGAATAATTCCCACGGTGCACAGGCTGTTTTCTCGTTGTTGAGGGGGAAGAAGACCGGTCCCATCAGAGTGAGCTGGCCGAGCCAGAGTCGCTTCATAAGCATGTCCTCGTCATCATCAGGCCTGGCGCCGATATCGTCAGACGCGGTATCTGGAAAGGGCACGATGAAGACTGTTGCTAGTGGATTCAAGACGCGAATTGTCCAGGTCTTGTCGTCGAACTGGGCTTCGCGGGCGTAGGTCGATGTGAATGCTTCCGGACTGCGTTGAAGAGCGGTAAGGCGAAGGGCTCTGTACCTTGCTACTGTATCTGCGAGCGATTCAGTTGTTGAGAATTGTTTTGGGATCTGGAGTATCTTGGCCGGTTTCGACATCTTGAAAGTGATGGCAAACCAGTCTGTGAGTTTGTGAGTCAGAGGAGAAGAGGGATCAGGCGAGAGGAATACGAGGGGACGTTGCATCGGGCGAATACACATTTATACTACGAGACTGGCAGCCAGCCCGTCAGCACCAATGTCGACGAATCTGACGCCATTCTATCTGCCCCGGCTGTCGTGCTCTTATGAACTGGTAGGAATCACAGCCTAGAGCTCAACATTGTCCGCCTCCCTCCAGGACCTCTGTAACCTCTCAATTCCCCTTCTCAGAGGCCAAGCACGCATATCCTTCATCCGCTCAATGATATTTAGCAGCGCATTTCGTTCCGCCAGATCAGTGAAGTACTCGCCGTAGAGCAAAATAGAAATAACTGCATTAACAAGCGCCGGCAACCGCTTCGAGACGTCGACTGCGATACCACAGAGATTGAGCACGATATTCCGCACAATGAACTCGGTTTTGCGGTGCATGCTGCGAGCCACGCCATTTTCTCTTCACATGGACTGAGTTAGTGCTAGGATGGCTTGGGGTTGCCTGGTCGTACAGTAAACGTGGATTCTCAGCAATCAATATCATCCGTGCCATCTCCAGATGCTGCACGCAGGTCACTTGTGCATCGGTGGCGTACCAGACGGTCGGGAAAATCTCGCCTTTGGTTCTGTCGGCGAGCCTGTGGAGGATCGGGGTCAGTTGAGACGAGTACGCGGTTATGAGCTGCTGCTGCTGCTGTCTCAGGCGCTCTGCCGTCCCAAGAACATGTACGTTAGCCATTTCGCAACCAATCCGTGGAGATTCGAGTCAGGTATCAAAGAGCAAAAGAAAAAGCACTGACGGGAAAGGGCGTATAGCAAAGCAAGCAGGAAAGGTGATGTACCGTATTCACTGAGATTTCTATCTCCCCAGCACCACTTGGTCACCTCCCCTGCATGCATAATCATTTTGTTCGCAACGGTCGCGCTCTCCCAATCCTGCGCCGTAAACGTAAGGCAGGGAGCACGCTTTCTTGTAAGTGCGTAGTATACCTCCTGGCGGATGGCGATCCAGTATGCTGCCACGGCTAAAGGAGAGCGCTGCAGGAGGGACGAGGATGATATCATGGCCTGGATGATCGTCTGGGTGATGGCGAGGAAATTTACCTGTCTCTCTGTCGGGCTGTCTCCCTCACCTGCATTCTCAGCACCGACGCTACTTTCAGTAAGGAAGGACATGGGATCCGTCCCCATCTCTTCCATCTCCTCCTCCATTTCTTCGTACTGCCGTAATATGATCGCCGCGCACATGAGATTTTCCTGCTCGGTGGGATCGCCAATATCGTGAAATGAAGAAAGCCCGGGTATGCATTTGAGCATGTACTCTACCGCGGACGAGGTCGAGAGGTCTGGAAGAGACTGGCCATGGTACTTGATATTCCCCTCTAGCGTTCTGTACTGAGGGAGCCGGCTAAGATGCCGCGCAGAGACAGCATATATGGCATTGAGTAGAGATGGATATCTGCTTCTCTGGGCTCGGAATGGGACGACTTGTCGGAAATGGGATTGAGGGTCGCAGTGATCGAACTGCCGACCGTTAGACAACGTAGGGCCGGTGCAAGCCCAGAAATAAAATAAAATAAAAAATAAACGGAAATGGAGGGATAAGAAGGGATTCAGACTCACCCAGGGGGAGAGCTCCTCTATAAAGTAGCGGAGCAGGCAGGATTCTTCGATGGAGGCGAGCTGCTGGTAGGGGGAGGAGGCCGGACTGTCGATGCTGGAGTACGGGCTCTGGGGGCTTGCATTGATGCTATAGTTCATTCCATGAACAGATACCGGGGAGTCATGTTGTGCCTGGTTACCCACTGCAGCAGAGACAAGCACATTGAGCCGCGTGAGTGATACATGCCCGTCATCAGCCGCTCGTTGGAGGATAGCACCCTCGAGCCCAGAATCCTCAGTCCGGGCCCGTACACCGGTACTCCCTTCCTCAATGCATTCCAGGACTGGACGATGGACCAGACTCGGGTCCAGACATGTCTGCCCGGGAATATAGTCGAGGTTCAGTTCGACTGCATCTGCTCCCTCTGACACCGACGCCTGCTCCAGACTCGGCCTACCCGGGTTAGGGCTCGCACCCTGCTGAGCGCCGTCGACGGCTGATTTACCCCCCTTCCACTTCTTCGGCTGGCTATTTACCCATGTCTGATCGGCTGCAAACGTGTTTTCATGGAGATCGTGTTTTCTCGACATCCGGCCGCGCCGGAAGGCAGCCTTGCGCTCAACGGGGATGCATTCTATGTTTCGGGATTGGCAGCGGCCGCATTTGGGTTTTTGCCTATCGCCTAGTAGGTAGCGTCAGTAATAGTAAAGTCAGGACGATTATTATATCTCTGCGAGTTCGTTTAGAGTGGTCGAATTACATTTAATGTGCCTTGCTATTGGTTTTCATGTTAGCGCCAGTGTTTTATATAACGGGAGAAGTGCAGCGGCACCGCGACAGTTTGAACAAGGGAGTTTTGGCATCGCCATCTCCTTTGTGTGAGGATACGATAGTGTGCAAGTGAAGGGAAGCCGCCGTCTCCTGCCTGGAAAGGCTCCAAGCTGGCGGCTGGAGCTTGAAGCGGCGCAACCTGCCATTAATGGAGATTAATTGTGGGGATAAAGTGTGGAGAATTGGGGACGTCAATTGGAGGGCTTTTTTACCCTTTCAGGAGCCTTTTTTACCCTTTCCAGAAGGTTTAAACTTGTTCCATTCGATACTAGCAGCGGGCAGGACACTTAGGCTACATAGACTACATAGACCACATATAGAATACATCTAGATTACAATGTATGTAACAACAATTGATCTATCAGGCTTCCTCTTGAGGGATGGATGTGGACTCAACCGTACTGGCAATTGAACCACTACGAGAGCCCCCAAATCCCCAGCCTAATGCCTTAGACTCAAGCCCTACGCTGCAGGGTATGGTAGCCGAGCGCCTTACGGGCCTCAGCAATAGTGGCCCCGTTGCTGATTCTTTCACGAATGCCAGCCTCGGCCTCCTCGATCGCTCGAGCCACCTGGGTCACTTCGCGCACTCGCTTTCGAGGCACGATCACGACGCCGTTCGCGTCCGCAACCACCAGGTCCCTCGGGACGACGTGAACCTGGCCGAGCCCTACAGGCTCGTTGACGCCTCCCACCTGCACGCGGTCCTTGCCAGTCCGCATCCATCGTCCGGCCGTGAAGATCGGATATCCTTCATTGGTCGCAAGATTGACGTCCCGACACACTCCGTCAATCACGGTCCCAGCAATGTCTCTGAACACTGCGTACTGCGTCATGATATCGCCCCAGACCGTGCAGTCTGTGCGACCACCGTTGTCGATGATTACCACGTCACCTGCGGCGACATCGTCGATGAAATCGCCGACACTGCCCGGCGGGTCGCCGGCTGGGATATAGCGCACTGTGAAGGCGGGCCCGACGGTGACCTTGTTCTCGTTTGTCGGTGTCAGCGGTAGGATCCCAAACGCTTGCCCAGCGATACCGAGCTTGTCGAGCGCGTCCGACACGGCCGGGGTGTCCAGGCCGGCAAAGAGCGCGACCAGCTCTCGATCCTCGCTGCCGGCTGGCTTGGACCGGCTCTGGCCTTGGCTCTCCTGCGTGGACGCATTGGACGCTGCCGCAGCGGCCACGGATAGGGTCTCCGCGTGGATGGCTTCAAACTTTGCGTCATGCATGACTTCAGACACAGGCTTGCCGGCGCGGACCTCCTCGATCATGAGCCTCTCGCGGTAGTCGATCCGCTCGGCCAGTCTCAGCACATCCTCGATATGCGCCTGGGGAATGAAGACAGTCCCGCAATTGTCGGCAATCACATAATCCCCTTCCTGAACGGTGACGCCTCGCATCTGCACGGGGATCCCTGAAGCGATTTGCACCAGCCGGCTGCGCCCGCTGATCATGGTCACATTCCTCCCATAGACAGGGTATCCGACGTCCCGGCTGCCGTTGATGTCGCGGCACATGCCGTCAATGACGGTCCCGCGGATCCCCTTGGCCTTGGACGCATTGGCGATGATATCGCCCCAGCAGGAGACGCCTTCCAGTCCGCCCGAGATGACGAGGACGCGGTCCTCGGTCGTGATCGCGTCGATGACAGGAGTGAATGGGTGCGCGGTGGCCGCGGTCTCGGTCTTTGGACCGACCTTCACGGTGCTGGCCAGACCGACAATCTTGGGGCACTCCCAGAGGGGACGCAGCCCGTAAGTGGCGCCTTTGAGGTGCAGGAAGTCGAGCGCGTCAGAGACGGCGTTGGTGTCGAGGGCCGCGAGGCGGGTGAGGTTGGAGCTCATGGCTGCGATAGTTGAGCACTGTATGTGCGGCCGTCGGATTCTTGGTCTCTTCTCTTATATTTATCGTTTCTATTCATTGTCCCACTCATTTGGGTCCACTTCATAGCGGAGGTTCCCAGGCCGCTGAGGGGGAGACGGAGTGCAGCTTCCGTGCAGACACTCCATTCCACTCCGAGGTCAAAGGATGTGCTTTCGGACTTGACGGCCAGCTAAGCCGTCTCCATTGATCTCCATTCAAATAAAGAGCCACTTTCCTGGGGTATCTGACCCACTCATCACCGTGAATGTAAAGGCATCATGACGGCTGCAGCACATCTGGACGAGAAGAGTGGCAGTGCCGAGAACGTCGAGAACTGCGCAATCATCACCACGATCGACGAGATCCAGGTGCTTGGACTTGCAGCCGATGATGCATTTTTCTACCGCAGCTTCTCATCTGAGAGGAGGCGAAAGGTGATGCGCAAGGCACGGTGAACCCCAACCCCAAGCCCCCCGACTCCTCCACTCCAGGCTGCACAGGCCCATACTGACATTGGACACTACTGCAGATCGACCTGCGACTTCTCCCCTGTCTTACAGTCTTGTATTTGATCTCGCATTTAGACCGCGCAAATATCGGGAACGCGAAGATCCTGGGACTGACTGAAGACTTGGGGCTGAGCGGATTGCAGTACAATATCGCGCTGAGTCTCTTTTTCATCCCCTATGTGCTTCTCGGTGGGCGTGCCTGACAGCATGAGCGTCCTACCTATCACTGACTGGTGATCAGAGGTGCCCAGCAACATCCTGCTCAAACGTTTCACCCGGCCCTCAGTGTACCTGGGCACTTTGATTGTCAGCTGGGGCACCATTATGACATTGACCGGCATGGTCCGGAACTTTGGCGGGTTAGTGACGATGCGGATTCTGCTAGGCACCTTCGAGTACGTTCTGCCCTCCCTCTGATCTCCACTCTCTGACCTTGCCGCCGCCAGAGCCGGATTTTTTCCCGGGTCAGTATACCTGTGCTCGCTGTGGTACATGCCCCGCGATCTGGGAACGCGCGTAGCCTCCTTCTTCAGTGCCAGCGCGCTTTCGGGCGCATTCTCTGGCCTTCTCGCAGCGGCAATCAGCAAGATGGACGGCGTTGCTGGGTATGCGGGCTGGCGCTGGATCTTCATTCTCGAAGGTTTCATCACTGTCGTCCTGGGACTCATGTGCTTTCTCTGCCTGGTCGACTCTCCCCAACTATCGAGCAAGTGGTTAGACCAGGATGAGATTCGGTTCCTGCAGATCCAACACTTTATCAAAGAAGGCGGCCAGTTCAGGGAGGAGCAGCAGAGGACAACGTGGAGTGACGTCTGGGGTGTCATGCGCAACTGGAGGCTGTACCTGCTGGCATATATCATGATGTGTCAGTCTGCTTGTAACTACGGTGAGTCATCTCCCCAAGTCTTACCCTAACGCTCGCCTCGTCGTCGACAGGTAGCTTATCGACTCGGTTGCCAGGAACAAAATTCACTCTGCCGACGGTAACAGAAGCCATGGGCTTCACCGACATCAATGCTCAACTCATGACCGTTCCTCCTTACATTGCCGGCGCTCTCGCTGCGATCTTTTTCTCAAAGCTATCCGACCGCTGTGTCTGGCGGATGCCGTTCGTCGCCATTCCTCTGCTTCTAATCATAACAGGGTACGCCATCGTCCTCGGTTTAAAGGGCAATTTAGCCGCCCACGTCGGCCCTGGGTTCCTCGCGCTCATCATCGCATGCATGGGCATCTACCCGACGTATCCGGCCACGGCGTCTTGGGCAATCAACAACTTGGCCCCCTCAAAACGCCGCGCGATTGGGAGCGCCTTCAATATCTGCATGGGCAATACAGGCGGAATTATCGGGAGCTATATGTACCTTGCCCGCGAGGCGCCGACGTACCCTACCGGGTTCGGGCTCAGCTTGGCGTTTGGTGTGAGCGGTTTGGTTGTTGCGTTGACTCTGGAGGGCTGGTTCTGGTGGGCCAATAGGAGGAGAAGGAGGATGGGAGAGATGGAGATCAGAGAAGTGTATACTGATGAGCAGTTGTTGGCCATGGGAGACCGGTCGCCGCTGTTCAGGTATATGCTCTAAGCTGTATGCTGTTGCTCCTCTGCGGTAGGAGATAGGGTAATTGGCTACAAACTATCAATAATGTAGGAATGTAGCAAAAGCCGTATGCAGAGATACTGTGAGGTTGCCCTAAAACCTGTCCTATTCACTGTTGATCACCAACCCGTGGGAATGCATATGCTGGAGACATAAGCTCCCCAGGTCTTTTATTAACATTAACGCGTGCTCTTTGATCTAGCTAGCTTAAATATCACAATGTATATGTGTATCTCGAGCACGTGAGTTGTTCTTGGGTTTAAGAACGGATACATTGTTTGTTTTGTCATCTCAGATACTTTCTTGCCGAGAAAGTATGAACCTCCTTGCAATGAAAGTACGCTCTAGTCTATACTGCACCTGTCTACGCTTTAGTGTGATAGGAATTGGGTTCAGCTCGCGCATCCCGCAGTTCCGTTGTATACCACTGATGCAGTGCCCTGGCATCGTACCCCATGGCCACCGTATCAAAGACGTTGAGATGCTCCCTGCACGATGCCCCGTCGTTCGACAGCCGACCAACCCACTTTCCATGCCGTCTAGCCGCTCCCACGATTCTTTCAATGGCATCAACAAATTCGGGCTCGTCCCCGCGTGCGGGGACATAGCCCAGGACTGACAGGGCGAGGTCGTTGGGGCCGATGAAGAGCATATCTGATGCAGGCATTAGCAGAAAAGAAAAAGACGACTCGGAGGAATTTCGCGCAGCAGATCAAGATGGACAATGTGCGTACCAACACCTGGAACAGCGCAGATCTCCTCTACATTCTCCACGCCCGCCGTCGACTCAATCTGAACGCAGACCAGGATCGTCTCATTCGCCGTCTCCATATAGGTCGGCAGGTCGATGCCATGCGCGATTGCCGGGAACGCTGAGCCCTGCCCCCGTCTTCCCTGCGGTGGGAATTTGGAGTCCGATACAACGGCGTGGGCTTGCTGCGCCGTATGGACATGTGGGACGAGGATCCCGCTGCCAAACAAGAACGGCCTATCAATATCGCGAACCGTTGCCTATTTCTGGCAAGGCGTGATAATCTCAGAGGGCTCACTTACTGCGCGCCCGCGTCCAAAGCCCGTTTGATCAAGTCCCCATGTGTCATGCGGACGCGGACAAGCGGCGACACGCCCAAGGCCGCGATTGCGGCCGTCGCGGTGTGCATGGAGTCGTCGCTGATATGGCCGTGCTCGCAGTCGATGATTATACCCTGGTTTGTGGTCAGTATTAGTGGTCTGCTTTTTTATCGAGTGGGACACCGACGTCGAGACCCGTTTGGGCGACTATCTGCGCTGTGCGGAAAGAGGGAAGACCCAGGAACGTCATTATGGGCTTTGCATTGACGCGCAGGGAGTTGAGAAGACGTAGCCGCGGGTTGTGAGAAGGGGGTGTCATGGTGATAGGGCTGTCCTCTTCCTGCAATTGATGGTGGGCACGCCCAACATCGTCAGATGCTGGCTTTATCAGGTTACTGCGTCATGTCAGTACCATCCGCCAGAAATCTTTCCAGCGCCGTTCCCTCACCTACAAGGCGACGGAGTTTTAGAGCCCGTCTCTCGGAGCGACAGGTTCCGTACGCGTAGGCGTACACGTACTAAGAAGACTAGGGCACTTAGGCGCTGTCGTTTTAGGTGCAAGATACGCTATTTCCCCGCTCCAACCCCTCCTCATCAGAGCCTAAAAGAATCTAGCACAATATGCAATATCATAGCCGGGGGATTTGGCAGAATGCGGGAAAGTCATATACTACTCTCCGTTGGGGTGTCGTCCCCTGCGGGCCAAGCCTGTTGCTTCCACGATACAGTGTACTTGCACCATCCTAAGCAGTAGCCACAAGGTACCACAGGTACAGCATTATTATGGCCCGCTCATGCGAGTTTTGTCGCAGGCGCAAAATCAAGTGCGATGCCAGCAGACCTACCTGCGCCACATGCCGCAGTGGCAATCGGCTGTGCGTCTACCACAACGGGCCGCCTAAGCAGCGGCCCTCGGCGGCCCGTATCGAGTCTCTCGAGAGCGAGAAGGCGGCGCTGGAGCAGACACTGCTCCGTCTCAAGGGCCTGGACGAGGCCGAGAGGGGCGCCCTGCTTGAGTCGGTGACAGTGCGGCACGGCCGTGTGACAGTACCCCATCCGAACTATGAGCCAGACAATGAGCTGAACGGCCAGGGCCTCGGAGGCCTCGTGGACAGGCAGATGGACCATATACACTGTGCAGATGGAGATGACGCTGAGAGGGACTCGCACGATGGTGGCGGGTACACTTCTACCTTCCAGCAAACCGGCCCGTCGACGGACGAGGGAATCTTCAGCTCTACCTCGGTGGTCCAGGCCAGCAGGTCAATGCGTACTGCCAGGCCAGGGCTCGCTCCAGGAGCGACTACGGATGCGCTGCGCTACCAACTGATCGCGAATGCTGCAATGCAGAGGCAGCAGGAACACCGCTTGCGCGGGCTGGCTACTATACGAGGTATTCCCGCGGCCCTGGTCCTCCATCTACTCGATCTTCACTGGAGCCGGCAGCACCATACGTTCTTGCTAACATACCGGCCGACATTCATGCGAGAACTGGAACACGGCGGGCCATACTGCTCCGACCTCCTACTCTACACGGTGCTGGCATGTGCATCAAAGTTCTCTGAGCAGCCGGATCCGGAGACGGGAGAGCGTTTCTTTGCTCGGTGCGATGAGCTCTTACTGCATGGCGGGCTGCTCACTCAGTCAAGTATACCGACGGTCATTACGCTGATCATGCTAGGGTCAACATTCATCGCCCGGGGCATGACCTCCAAGGGCTGGCTGTATACCGGGTATGCGATGCGGATGATCTACGACCTCGATCTGCATACAGAGACCGGCGTCGAGATTAGCAGGGATAATATCGAGCAGATCGAGATCCGCCGCCGTGTTTTCTGGGGCGCGTTTGTCTGCGAAAAGCTGCAGAGTCTCTATCTCGGCCGGCCTCCCACCATTCGACTTCTTGATGTCCATGTACCCCAGGAATTTCTCGACACCTTTGAAGAACTGGAGCCATGGCAGCCTTATACCGATGGAGAAAGCTGCGAAGACAGCGGCGGTGCGCCTGCTTCGTCTGCGCTGCCGTCCACGTACTCGGTCTCTGTTTTCCAACAGCTCTGCCTCCTGTCTCAGGTCATGGCCCAGATCATCGACAAGGTGTACTTTGTCGGGTCGACTCAGTCAAAAGCTCGCCATGAGGTCCGTCCTCTTGACGATGCCCTTTCAGCCTGGTACCGCGATCTGCCCGCGCATCTCACCTACGAGCCCTGGAGAGCGGACCCTAGACCACCTATGATCGCGCCAAACCGGATCATACTGCTGACAACCTACCACTCACTCCTTATCCTGCTCCATCGCCCCTTCATTACTGCCTCAGCTCCGGCTGACACGGCCACTGGCCCTCCAGTTTCGGCATCCTCGTGGCAGCGCTGCGCAGCAGCAGCTCGCCATATCACTGCCCTAGCCCTAAGCTACCGGTCTGTCTACCCGCTACGTAAATCTAGTTACTTGCTGGGCTATGCAGTCTATGTGGCATGCACGATCCACGTGCTCGCCACAGCATCGCTTTTACCGGGCAGTGATGCACATGCCGAATCCTCAACATTGCTGAGCTCAAGCCTAGAATGCCTAGATGCGCTTGCCATACCCAACTCTGGAGCTGCAGACACGGCTCGCATTATCCGTAGGCTCATGGCCGCCAATGGTTTGCAGGAATCGCCGCGTAAGTCTTCTCCCGCCTTGGATGGAAAGACCGTTACCCGAGCACACTTCGGTCGACCAGATGCTGACGCAGTTCGTGCTCACGCTAGCGACTGTAAAGTCCCGAACTTCAGCTTCTGCTCAAGCCGCAGCGCCAGATCCGGCTTGTCGCAGTGCTTGGTCTGGGCAGTTCTCCAGCACAAGCTGTGATGACGCAAATGCAGGCGAGTTTGAACAACTGCAGTCGGCCGCCTTTCAGGATTTTTCTCTGCTCGGCCAAGATCTGCTGTTTGGCTTCATGAACGAGAATATGCCTCCTATAACCTCGACCATCGATATTGGCGAGTCTGTGTCTTAGCCGGGATCCCGTTGCCCGGCGTGGTGTAGTAGGGCCCAGCATCAAGCATCACTGCGGTTCCTTCTCCCCGGGGTGTATTGCATCATTCAAGACCTTGCATTCTGACTGATTGTATAGTACTGTGGAGCTCTAAGGCATGCCAGCCAAACTAGATACATTCAAGCGCCAATTGTTAGCGGATCCATGAAACGAGTCTAGCCCTATTTCAGGAACAACCAATAACTTGAAGCGGTAGTTCATTTTGGCCAATCCTGCGCTGTTACTCAGGCGTACTCTGAGAGGGGGGAAGAAAAAGAAAATAATAAAAATAAAAAGAGGAGAATAAAGGTTAGTCGGAAAATGAAGTCGTGCGTATCTGGGCCGGAATTTTTATGCATTATGGTCCCCAGATTTCAACACGCATGTAGTAAAATTTCGTAGGCTCATATTCAATTCGCCAAAATAACTACTGTATATAGAGCAAACCTTTGACAATTCGTCTAGAAATCGGCCGAGTGGCCTAGTGGTAAGGCGTCGCTTTCCGGTAAGGGTCACGGCGAAGATCGGGTGTTCGAATCGCTCCTCGGTCGTCGATTTTTGTTTTTTTTTTTTTCATATCGAAAATCCAGCGCAAACACATATAGCTTTTGCCTTTTATTATGCCAAAAAAAAAAAAAGGATCCTTCTTTTCTTCCATATTAGAGAAACTGAGCAACTCCTCGACCTTGAACTCTTTGAAAACTATTGAATGCACTTCCTCAATGGCGGCTGTTGCGTCTCGTCTCGACCTAGATTTGAATGGCTTCGAGACCACCCCCTACTCCGTGCTCTGGACGGTCATGGCAGCTTGACTAGATCTGTAAGTACTTGGTAGTGTTTCTGCTATACTAGTCTTGATATCATCTTGCCCCGGTCATCAACCACAACTCCAGCGGTACGTACCCGAATACGCATACGACCATCAGATCAGATCGCGCATACTGCGTCTACAGATCCCATACGTTTACCACGTATGCGTTTCGAAAATGACGGTGCTAGGAGATTCCGTACAGATCTCGGTATCCTGCTCGGAATCGAGTAAGCCTTGTGGACTCGTTGCCATGTATAAATAGAGCAAGCATCGCGCTCGAAAATCAAGCACTACAACAACATCTTCGCAAACAAACGCTACCAGACCTAACCATTTATCATGGCATCTGTACTCTTCCTGACAGCTATTTCCGTCCTAAGCCAGCAGGCGGCCGCCGCTCCAACGGCGCAGTCAAACGCCTCCAGGCCCTGCGTCGACATGCTCCTGTCCATCCCCATCACTGCAAACAACTCCATCTACGACATTCCTCGTGTAGATAACAACATCGACGCCGTCGACTATGTCTGGGATCTCGACCATTGGTCCGCACACAATTCTACCGAGCGTGTTAGAGGCGCAAGACCCGTGCACGAGACTTTTGCAATCAGCGCCCAGCTCTGCGTTCCTCGGGACTCCAATAAAGCGGGTATCCTGCAGATCGCGACGCATGGGTTTGGATTCGACAAACGGTATACTCTCTGCCTTAATACATTCACAATAGAGCTGACACTCTCGCAGCTACTGGGACGCCGAACTACACCCCGACAAATACTCCTACGTCGACGCCGCGCTGAATGCCGGCTACTCGATCCTAACCTACGACCGGCTCGGTGTCGGCCATTCCGACAAGCCAGACGCATACGAACTTGTACAGGTACCCGTCGAGACCGAGATCCTGAAAGAGCTGGCGGTCCTCGCGCGCTCCGATGCCCTTGCTGAAAAAGCGTCGTCGATCCGGGTCCCCTCATTCGACAAAGTCGTCCTCGTCGGCCACTCCTACGGCTCGGGCCTCACCATCGCCGTCCTGGCAAATTACCCTTCCCTCGCCGACGGCGCAGTCTCAACGGGACTAATCCCCAACGCCCAGTTCGGCGCCGCCGGCCAGCGTGCCTTTGGTCTCGAGTACGCGCCTGCCAGCAATCCGTCCCGCTTTGGTGACCGGGGCAGCGGTTACCTTGTTCAGAGCACGGAGAGCAGCCTGCAGCAGATCTTCTTCAAGAAGGGATTCTTTGAGCCTGAATTGTTGAAATACGCGAATGGCATCAAGGAAACCGGCACCGCAGGGGAATTCGTGAGCTTCCCTGCAGCACTAGCAAAGCCTGCTGCTGGGTTCAAGGGGCCGATTCTGTTTGCTCTGGCCGAGTACGATATGGGGACTTGTCTTGGGGACTGTAAAGGGACGTACAATCTGACGACGTTGAGGCATGAGATGTTTCCGCACGCTGGCGATGTCAGTGTGCATCTTCAGCCTGGAAGTGGGCATGCGTTGACGATGCATGTGAATGCTACGGAGCATTATGAGACCATCTTTGCTTATCTGGGGGAGCATGGCTTGTAGCTTACGGATTCAGTGATGGTCTGCTACCTGGATGAGGGCAAACATAAATGGTAGGATGATGATGAGATGAAGAGGTCAGGAAAGAGAGGTAACTGGGGTCCTTTGATGGAGTAGCTTTCTCTCATGTATCGGAATTGATCCATCTATAAGGACTAGAGAATGTACAGAAACTGGGTATACAAAGTCTAAAAGAAAGAGTATGGGAAGAGATCTACAACACCATCCCAACTACCAGGGCAAGCAAAGTCGCCCTGCCCCAGAACCGTAGTCCACCCCCTGCCCTCAATTCAACTGCTGCATTTGTCCGGTCTTTATTTTCATCCTCTTTCTCACTGTCATTGTCAGTTCCATCCTCTGCATCCCAAGGCTCCCCGGCTACCAGTCCGCCATCCACCCCCAGACTCTCCTTCTCAAACGCATTCTCCAAGTCCTCACACGCAACCCTCATCTCGTCCTCTTGAATCCCATTCGTCACTGAAATGGGCAACTCAAAGATGGTATAGTACTCTTCTCCTTCCCACCGAAACGCCTGATGGAGAGTGACATTCCACTCCCCTCTCCAGTCCCCGTCATCCTCATCCTTGTCTCCATCTCCAGAGCCGACGAAACACCTCGGCCAGACCCAGTTGACGTGTTTGACTGTCGATCCTGGTTCAAGGTCGAGGACTGGTCCGACGTAACCTGACTCTGAATCCGAAGGGTTGGTCCCGTTTGAGATGGTTAAGTTGCGTTCTATTTCGGTCGAAGTCAGGAAAATGCTTATGCTGTGGAATTCCGTCGTCGCCTCGTCTTCGTCTTCGTTTACAGAATGGGCAAGGCGGCCGTTTCCGGAGACGTCGATTGCGACATGTAGATTATCTAGTGTTTCCCTTGACATTAGAGTCGGTTTTTCTCGGCACTATCTGGGAAGGCATACCTCCACCAAGCGGTGTATACGGCTGCGGCGCATCAATGATTGCCAGGCCGGGGGTGTAGATTTGACCATTGATGATGGTGAAGCTCATGCTGCTCTTCCTCTATGTCTGCAATAATGATTATTCTTTTGAACAGTAGATTCACGTAAATTGAAAAGAGGCCCCGGACCCTGCGTCCATTTAAAAACCTGCCAAGGCATTTTCATCTCCGAGAGATGAGTTAGGGCTGGACATGGGCTCCACTCTGCATATTAATTAAAATGATGCATTCGGGTTTGGACTGGACTCGATTCAAATACAGTCCCTTGGCGAATCGAGTTTAATGCCAAAGGTTCGATAACCCCTGTCCAAAGGACCCCCTCTTTCTCATTGGCTTGATCCCTGACTGAATCCTCGAGAAGTATTCTCAAAGCTACCGATATCACTGTTGCTAGGACCGCTTCTCTTGCCAGACGCTCAAATTCGTGGTGATCAACATTATTCCCCGTGGTGACTGGAGCTCCATCAGATATTGGTATAAATTCCTGTGATGGCATGGAGGGCACAATCGACTCCAGCACGGCCGCCGGCGGCGCGTCCTCTGCTGTCTTTCTCTTCCTTCCAGCATTAGGCGTTATAAACTGCCCTTGAACCGCCTGCCCTCTGTGCGTCTCTCAGAGCCAGTAAAGTGCACTGCTGTTGACTGGTGTAGTAAGACGGCCATTGTCCAGTCGATCGCCCTGGATCTTCTAAGGTATAGTGTTTCTTCACCATTGCGCTTGGTGTAACTAGTCTAGGCTCACCCCTCCGTTGCCTCTCTTTCATCCGGCCAAGGTACTCATCGCGCAAGACCAGAATACCTTCAACCTCTGGTTTGTCATCCTTCGCGTAATTCCGTCTTACTACTCAACCGTGCCAGTTCCGGCTCCGCCGGCTGCGGGATCACTTGATCAGCAGCGCCAAGATCCCTTCTGCTGCCAGAGGCTCCTCAATATTGAGCGTCAGCAGTTGATCGGAGGTTTAGTAATAATATTAGCAGGCGCGTGGTCGCTCGGCGAGATGTCGAGTTGGAATGCGTCACTTGATATCTGTCCAGTCGAGCCTCAAGGGCCGTATACCGTTGGAGCGGCGATGAAGGACTAGCCGGGTTTATCTGAGTCCTACTACTCTCTATTCCCAGTCCAGTCAAAGGGGTCTGTTGCATGGCACGTATTTGCTTTATTGATGGCAGTTCCTAACGTAGGATCTTGTACTGAGGGCAACCTCAGGACGTTCATGAAAACACTAACCACAGCATGGAAGTAGTCATTTATCATTGGTCCAAATACTGGTCCAGATCGTGGGCGTAAGGCATCGAGGCTGAGAGCCGTCAGCTGGCTTTTTCTTATGCGCAGAGACATGACCCCTTACACTGGGTCTGACCTATAGAGAGTTAAGAGAGGCTTGTCTGTCACGTACTCAGGGATTCAGAGAACGTATTCAACCGTCCTTTTCTGGTCCCAATACGTAGCCAATATTTGGGAGCAATGTATACATGGATGTCCAAGTTCGCATTTGGTTCGATCCTCTCGAGTCCGAGTTTCCAGCATTATAAGCAAATCTGCCGTAAATATCACTTTGGGCATTCCGTGTCGGGCGGGATCTGCCTCTCAGTGGTGCGTAGAATAGGAAGTGTGCCATCCAGATGCCGTCAGCTTACTTGCATTGCCAACGCACCAGAAAGGATAAGATCACACCACCGGAAGATTTGGGCATTCATATTCAATGCATATTGTAGAGACACGCTAGTAATGCAGTAAACAGACGCCAGGAGCTTTTATTTTTTTGTGCCTCGTAGACCTATCAAGGACCAGGTCAGCTCGATGGTTTGATCTTTTGAAGACAGAAATGACTGAACACGTTCTCTGACTGCCGCTATAAATCCCTGTAGCTCTAGGCTGGAGACCACTCGGCCATCACGGAGGTTGAAGGAGTGGAAGATATATTGCATACAGTATACCTGCTTATATGCATGTTTCGAGGTATAACCACGATAGCAGTTTTCTACGTTCCCACCACTAACTTTGAAAACCAATCATCAGACAGCATGGGCATCAGATACCAGTTACAAGAGCCCGAAAATGCGTACCGTGTCACCAGGAAGTCCATATCGAGCAGAGATATATGCAATGTTATACTTCTGATAGCATTGCCCAGGAATATCCTGGTCCTCGAAAATACTAACCCTGACAGTGTCCATTCAAAAACCCTACCAAGAGCTGACCCACGAAAGGGCACTCAAAGAGAATCTGCTGATAACACACATGTTGTACTCAGAGTAATCAGTCGAGATCGAAATTCAGTCTTTATGTTAGCCCTGAATGCTCGGACTGACGAGTTCAATGTATGTGTAGAGCCCTACAGTCCGTACTGAGCCCCGAAGAGTAATCTAGTTGGAAAGATATCTTGAATAGATCCGACTTCTACAGATCAGTAGCACTTTACCGTCTTTCGTATCTGTTTCTGTTGCAGCAATGTACGTCTCGTGTTCCGCTGTCATATTGTCCTTGTTGCTACTGACCATCTCGTTCAAATCTACTACATCTGCGCCCAACTCTCCCCGTCGAAAATGCCGATGCCTGCCCAACGATCCATGCTGGCCATCCGCGCAGACCTGGAGTGCATTCAACCAGAGCGTTAATGGACACCTAATTAGTCTTCGGCCCATCGGCGCCGTCTGCCATGGCCGCGAGTTCAACGAGGCCGAATGCGCTTTTGCCCAGCAAAACACCTACAATGCGCAGTGGCGGGCTTCGCAACCAGGTATCCTACTTTTCCTTTGACCACTAACAGCCACTATATAGCTCTGCCCGAACGATTAACAGAGATCTTTACCTAGGTGCGCTGCAAACAACAAACTGGGAGAGCAGGAGCCAAACCCTGTTGGACTGCGACCTCAACTCCCCCCGCGAAGCTCCCTGCACCCAAGGCCGGATCCCCGTCTACGCCGTATTGGCCGAATCAGCAGAAGAGATCCAGAAGTCCGTTCGCTTTGCAAGGGACAAGAACCTCCGCGTTGTTACCAGGAACACAGGCCATAACGCACTCGGACAATCTTCCGCCCCAGGTTCTCTGCAGATAAATACCAGCCGACTCAAGAGAATTGAGCCTGTGTCTGACTTCATTCCACAGGGGGCTGATGCGTCAGTGGGACAAGCGGCGACTCTTGGGGCGGGTGTTCTCGCACTGGAGGTAGCGCAGGTTGGGTTGGACCAGGGATTCATTGCAATTATGGGGCTGTGTAATACCGTAGGTACTGCTGGGGGCTTTATACAAGGCGGAGGGATTGGATTACTTGGGCCCCTATATGGGATGGGCTCGGATACTGCGGTAGAGTTCAATGTTGTTACGGCCGAGGTGAGTTACTTCTGCCTCCTTCCCCAACGTCAATTCACCGTTCTCTGCTGTCGAACAGAGCTAATTGAACCAACAGGGTGATCTCGTCGTCGCCAATGCCTTTCAAAATGCAGACCTCTTCTGGGCCCTCCGCGGCGGAGGCGGCGGTACCTTCGGGATCGCAGTCAACACCACCATACGCGTCTTCGCCGACGTCCCAGGCATCGCCTTCTCCCTGTACGCCCAGATCTCGCGACAGGACCCAAGATACCCAGACTCGGTGAAGGCCATCTTCGACATCACCAGACAGATCGTGGGTATATTTCCAGCATTGAGGGGGGCAGACGACGCAACAAGCGGCTATGTCATTGCGGACATCACACTGAATAGCACAACCGTGCAAGTCCTATCCGAGATCCTGTTCCCAAATACCACAGATATAGACTCCATTAGGCAGCGGCTGAGACCTCTAATGGCCACACTTGATGACATGGGGCTCTCTCCCGTGTACACGACGACTCTAACCGCGTTCCCTGGACTCTCGACGTTCCTCAATCTGACGCGAGTGATTCCGGCAACGGGGCGCCTTGAGGGGTCTGTCATGGTGTCTGAGAGGCTGCTTCTCTCCCGCAACGGCCCGTCTCACATTCTAGATGTTACTTTAGCCCAGGACTACGCCAACGGCGACCAGATTGAGTTCTTCATGTCTGCTGGCGGTCAGGTCAAAACGAATAAGGGTGTCATCGACAGCGGCCTCAATCCAGCATGGCGGGAAGCCGGGATGCTGATCACCCTTCGTCGGATCTTGCCAACTAGCTCTGCGACGAAACGCTTTGTCAATAATCCCTTGCCGGCTCTGCGTAGGATCGAGACGCCAAGGTTAGGATCGTATATCAATGCTGCCGATCCGGACGAGCCGGGGTTCCAGAGGGCGTTCTGGGGAAGTAATTATGAAAGGCTGTATCGAATCAAGCAAAAGTGGGATAGGGACGGGCTGTTTGTGGTTAATTCCGGGGTTGGAAGTGAGGACTGGGGTGCGGAGCAGATATGTCGGGTAAGATAGGGCTTGTCGATGGAGGCGTGGCTGGTGGGCACAGATCCGAGCAATCACACTAGCACTTTGTCATGAAAATTAATGACAAGAATGTCTTTGATGTGATCTTTGCTATTCACATACGCATCTCGTCTACTGGGCCTGGAACCGGGCACGTCCAACATGTATACCAGACGCCGTACCCTCAAGCACAAATTACGAAGTCTCTGGGCTTACTGAGCTGAAAGAGCAGGGCCTATAGAGTTAGTAAGGCCTTTGCTACGTTCCGTCTGCATCCTAGCCATCTTAGCCGCGCGTTGAATATATCAATTAAGCCACCTACGCCGTCCCTGCCTTTTTGAAAGTTGAGTTGATGCCCGCGTATCTCATATTATTAACCTTCACAGTGTAGACTTCAGCTCACAACGGCTTCTGGGCATAAACAACATGACTAGTCGAATCCAGATCAGTTTGCCGTCTACTCAAAGCGCAGGGGGTAGGATGAGTCTCACAAGTCATGCATCATATGCACTCCTCGATCTTTCGCATCTTTTCTCACCAGCGCAAGAAACACCTGGACCTCCTCGATCGTCCATCCCAGGATGTTCGTGAACGTGGCCGCACTGAATGCTTCCAAACCGTCCAGCATCTGAAGCATATTCAACGCCCCTATTTCCTTCTAACAGCGTCGAAACTATGTTAGCACAAGCGCAGGTACAAGAACCCGTCCATTCTAGAGGGAGACGTACCATCTTCCTCTCCCTCGGCCACGTGCCCAGCGGCAATTGGAAGACCTCATGGTGCACATTTACAAACCCAGCCTCCTTCACGATCTGCTCCAATTCCCTTCCGATTGTGACAGGGCGGTTGATCTTATCCAGTGCCTCCCGTAAGAGCTCATAGAATCGGTTCACGTTGTTCCCCTCCTTCAAGGAGCCATCCTCAGAGTAATTCACCAGGTAGAAATCCTGGAACTCGATCCAGCCACCGGGCTTGAGCTGATTGTAGGCTTGCTGTGCGAGTCTGGGCCAGTCCTCAATTGACCCGCACATGTACCGCGAATGGATGAAGTCGAAGGGGGGCCGGGGCGGCCACTCGGATTCGACGTCATCGACCTCGAATACAACGTTGGGTGGGACCCTAGATAGTTCAGCAGACGGTCCAGATTTGATAAGGGTGTAGTTCAGGCCAAGGGGAACGGACCACGGCGGTTGTATAGGACTGAGGTCGTTGCCCGTTATCTGAGAAACTTAGTCTTTGCCCTTCATAGTGGGATGAAACACTACCTCTTGAGCTGACGGAAACTCGTCCGCTGATAGTTGGTTATAGAGTTAGGCATCTTACTCGAGAAATCAAAGTCAGCTCAACGTACCAAACTCAATAGCCCAGATCCCCGTCCCGGTGCCGATATCTAGGACACGCAACGGCCCGTCTTCTATGGGAGCCAGGAAGAGCTTGCCATCCAGAACCAGCCTGAACATGTTATGCAGCATGTCGAGACGATCTTGCTCGCGCTCGTCGTTGGGGAATTTGTAGCCTGATGCATCAGTCAATTATTCCAAGACGAATTCAGATAAAACTAACTGCCCTCCTTAAAAGCATGATAGCGTCGACCATACTGCCAGTGGTAGTTCATCACCGACGAGCTCACAGACGTTGCATAGCTTTCTCTGAAGACATTATTAGCATCCTGATCTTGTCAGACTTAGCACTTTTGCTTTCTTCTTTTCTTCTTTCATTCTTTTATCTTATCTCTAGGTAAGGGGAGCTATGGGGAAGAGGGGCTTGGCTTGCATTTCTGAGCTGTACGTGTCATCGTCGTCTGGAAACTTTACCCTGCCAGTTAGTACCAAGAGTCGCTACTGCTCTGTTCTCTAGAGTATATGGACTCCTTACATTGTTATCCACAGGCACAGCGACGGTGGCGCACTGTCCTGCAGGCGGTTGATCTGCCATCCTGTCCGGGCCAGGAAGGAGCGTGTACGGACTCTCGCAGTCTGAAGAGATCCAGATCTCGATGATTCTCGAAGGCCATGAGACAGCCCACAGAGGAATCGATCGGAAGATCGGGGCATTGGAAACCGGTGCGGCAGTGGGGATTGCATTAGCCCAATGAGCCCACACTCAGCGCGGCTGGAAAAGGGGAATTAGTCCGTCCCACTAGGAACAACGCGGTTTAGGGGTCCCACGAAGATCCTTCGGCTTGCCTGTTTGCGTATCAATAATGGCGGGGATCACGCGGCCCCATCCATGCCTTGATATCCGATTCCCCTTAGGAGAGTGGGTGGAAGTGGTCGCATGGCCCCCCCTGGGCTCCCGACCCTCGCGGCACTCCGCAGTCTTTTGAAGCCTGCTCCTCAGTTTGCGCGGGCTTTTGGTCTTTTGTTTCAAGTTGAGCTTGACCCTTGACCTTCATGCTCTGCTGCGTGCAAAAATTCTCAAACCTTATTTCAGTCTCTCTGCATCCATCGCACTCTTCTGCAGTCTGATTGGCAGTGCCGGGACCCTAAAGCTCCTCCATAGTCCACAGCAGTCCAAAAGGGGAATTATGAAAAAAAGGAAAAATAGACAAAGAATAAGCAAGTACTAAGTTACACATACATTACGTTCAATTGCAGGCACCATGGCGAACAAGGAAAATAAAACCAAGTCGCCGAATTTGAGTCTGACCGCGCTCGCATCCCAAATCTCCTCCTGCGCCTCTCTAATCGACACCTTCCTGCTATCCAACAATCATCCCAATCCCTCTTTCGCTCCTGATGCACCGGCCGCCTTCCCCGCGGCCCCTGCAAGCGTCCAGCATGCCCGCCAGTCGCTCATCGAGGCGGCGCAATCCCTCATCGACCTGCTCACCGGTCCCGCTGAGCATCTCCGCTGGCTCGCATGCCGCTACCATGACATGTCCAGCCTGCGCTGGATCTACCACTTCAAGATCGCGCCGGCGATCCCTCTAGACCGCGCCGTCAGCTACGCCGACGTCGCGGCCAAGACGGGCGTCGACGAGGACCACCTGAAGCGCATGCTGCGCCATGCAATGACGAACCGGCTCTTCACCGAGCCCGAACCGGGAATGGTCGCGCATACCGCGTCGTCGGCGCTGCTGGTGACCAGCCGTGCTTTGAACGACTGGGTCGGCTATACGACCGAGGAGACGTTCCCGGCCAGCGCAAAGGTCGTCGAGGCGCACGAGAGATTCGGGGCCAGTCGCAGTCCCACGGAGACAGGGTATAATGTTGCCTTTGGCACAGCGAAGCCGATGTTCGAGCATATGGCAGAGGACCCGGAGCGGGAGAGGAGGTTTGCTAACACGATGGTCGAGATGACGAGTACGGAGGGATATGGCATACATCATCTCGTGGACGGGTACAGTTGGGATGAGATCGGTAAAGCAAAGGTGGTCGATGTATGTTTTCCTCCTTCAGTAGCTATTCCTTGCGTTTATTAGCAACAATGCTCGGGTTTGCTCGGATTTAGGGTTGATGCTTATATGGATATCCAGGTCGGCGGCTCAACAGGGCACGCGTGCATCGCGATAGCCAAAAAGGCCCCAGAGGCAACGTTTCTCGTGCAGGATTTAACCAGGGTCGTTGACCAAGGTCGAGCATCTCTTCCTGAGTCTCTGTGCTCTCGAATCACCTTCCAAGAGCACGACTTCTTCACGCCGCAGCCGGAGGAAGCGGATATTTACCTGCTCCGATTTATCTTGCACGACCATCCCGACTCTACTGCCGTCGATATCGTCAAGAATCTTATACCGGCCATGCGACAGGGCGCCCGGCTTATCATCAATGACGGTGTTTATCCAGAGGTTAATACGTTGCCCAAGGGGGAGGAGAGGATTGCGCGGTAGGTGATCGCTGATGAACGGAGCTGTTGAATCTTTGTAGGGCTGATCCAATGCTGATAATGTCTCGTACTCTATAGGATAATGGACCTCGAGATGTTGACCACCTTCAACGCAAGGGAACGACCGCTAGCAGACTGGGTCAAGCTCTGTGCAGACGCCGACATTCGGCTGAAGCTGCGGTCGGTTTCGAAGCCGGAGGGCAGTGTCATGTCCATCCTCGAGTTTGTCTTTGGTGAGCCGGAGGAATGAAGTTCTGAATGAGTCGCTCGTGGATATGTAGAAAAAATTTTATTTGTATATTCGCTCGAACAATATACGTGTCTTCCGCAAGCTCATTTGTGTTTTTGATATGCATAGAAAGCTCAGCTATCCTTTGGTGGCAAGTGCAAATATGGGTATGGAAGGCCTACTTAGAAGATGGATACTCCATATCTAGCTTTAGTCTTGCGGCGAGGTCATTTGGTACAGCGCAGTTCACAGCTTACTTACTAGTAGTCCGTCCAGCCTGCGGTATCATCGTAATTCCAGAAAGATGCCAGTCGATCCTCGCATTTAATGCGGTTTTATTGAGTCTCGACGGAGCCGGTTTCTCTCTCCAGACACATCTGGGCAGTATGAAATCGGTCCAATATCGAGATTCCAGGTAAACAGGAACGTATGAAGTACCCCATCACTTGTCCTTGCGGGAACATAACCTGATCGAGGTCAGTGGGTAAAAGTTTCAGGCGGCTGCGTGCCTTATGATGTAGGATGAGGGCCTAGAAGACGCCTTGATGTCTGTCAAGTTGATTCTGTAGCGGATCTTGAGACATCTAGCATACCTTATGAGTGCTCTGCAGGACTATTCCCGCCATCATCATACTCTTTCACACGCTGTTCAATATATGCATCAATCACTACGGGGGCAGGGGTACCATAACCCCAATGCATTGTTGGTTGTGTGCCTAGTACTGACGGAAAATGGATTGTCGAGAGTATATCCCAAGTTATATGTATTCACTAAATATCATACTCCTCAAACCGAAAATTCCAGATTCTACTGGCTGAGTTATCGAATCCGTACCCCTTGGAGCTCGTCGCCCCAATATGCTGTAACAGTGGAGGAACAACAGCCCACCGGCTCCATCCCTGGCTATCTGCAATCTTCTCAACCATCATGTCAACCAGCCAGTCCGTCGTCAGGTCCGTGTGCTCGAGAAACCGCGGTATGATAGCCCGCGGGAAAACAAGGCCCTGCGAACAACAGCCGTACTTATTCATCTCGTGCACACCGGGCGGTATGGGCCACATTGTCTGCCGGCCGGCCAGAAAATGGAGGACGATGGCGGCCGGAATGAATACGGCCGATGTGAGCCAGATAGCGCTCATCGGGATGGACCTGAGTTCTGTTTTGAACGCTCTCTTCGAAGCGACCATGGCTCCAGTTATTGACGCCCAGACGATGAACGACCAGGTGAGATATTTCGGCCATTCTTCGCCGTTCCAGCCTAGCAGGCCGTCTATATAAAAGAGACGCAAGTAGATCCAGTCTCGCCCAGCAGTCCGCGACTGGACTGTATCAAGCGCACGCATGGCAGACGGGAACCAGCCCTTGACTGCCAGGGTATCGTCTTCAAGCATTGCGACGTAATCGGCGCCACTTTCATAACATTCTCTCATCAGAGTCGTAAAGTCGTAGATGGTCTTGTTCCGATACCATCCCCCCTCCTCCCATTCTTTGAGTTGTTCAAAATTGGGGTCGTCTGGCGAGTACGTCAAAAGCCGATCGGGCAGCGTCTCTACCCATTTCTCCGAATAGATAGGGTGGGCTTTCGCGTCCGTATTCCCGATACGGAGGTATAGAAGGATCTTGCTCCTTTCCCACACATTTAGTCCATCCAGGAGAGACGCCACCGTCAAGCCAACGTATTGATCTCCTCTCCGCTTGACCGACACGATGCCCATACACAACGACGGCTGCTGGCCCGGTACCCTTGATGGAGGCGCTACATCGCCAGCCCCGCTCAGGAATGATCCCGCCTCCGCAACTCGTTTCGCCGAATAGTGTCGCTCGTAGGCGCGGTCTGCGTCGAAAAAGTACGAGGTCGGATCGCGATAGCTAACGATATGGTAGTACTGGAGGGAAAGGACGTAGAGGACGAAGTAGCCGAGAGCGATGACCCCGGTCGCGGACGGGGAGAATCGGTCAAAGTGAAGGTAACGCGAAATATCAGTCATCCCTGGCGTGTCCACCGCTGTGGATTCATAGCGTCGCCTGGTCGTCGGTCGGTCTTGAACGCGGGCGTTGAGAGCGCTGATGGCGGCTTCCGTGGTGTTATATGTGCAGTTCAGAAACTATGCGAGATACAATTGGCAATGTCGGCAGTAACCACGAGAGTATGGTGCAGAAGTAGGTAGTGGAAGCGGGTGGGTTGGAAAGAAGTGGGAAGATTCAGGAGTCGCCTACAACAAAGACTCATAATTGAGGCTGGGTTCTTTGTCTGCCATTTTGAGGTTGCTGTCCAATCAATTCCCGGGCCTCAGCGTCTGCCCTCAGATTGCCAGTGCATCAATGCAAGCAAGCTGTGCCATCTGATGCTCAAGGGTCAGTCTTTTCTTGGACAGATACCTACTGTGATGAGAACGGCACGCAGATTTGAATTGCCCTGGTCTCAGCGCATGGAAGATTGGCTTCTCGATTTACCTCTGCTAAGTGTCCATGTCCGACGAGTCGCCTAATGAACTGGTTCCATGTTTTCAATCAAAGAAGGCTACTTCTAGCTGCCCGGGTATCCATTTTGAGGTAGCCTTTCCCTGTGGTGGCTGTCCCTTACAATGCATGGCTCATCTGCTTCCAATTGCTCGATGTTAACCCCAGCGAGCAAGTAAAGGTGAATCTCTTTCGATAAGGGGGTGACGAAGAGAGCAACTGCGATGCAAGTCCGGTCTGATAGTCGATACTCCTGACGGTCCTGTCATGATTTGGTGGATGTATATGTTACAATAGGGATGCTTACATGGAATATGAGGCGGCTCCTTCACCAGGTAAAACGGCCTCGTCAAGTCCGTAAACCAGATGGCTATTCTCACCCTCAGCCATCTGGCCCTGGAATTGGCTTCGGTGGCTCAGAAAATGAGCCACAACAGCCAAGGTGGTGCATCACCAGTGCCTCGAACACGCTTCTATCCTCTGGATTCGTCAATGCTGCATTTGCATATCAGCGAGATCGAGCTCGAGCTTGAGAAAACAGCTCAATCATGTGGCTATCCATAAAGTACTACAAGGCGTAGTAAAACAGCAATTCGCCTCATATCAGGAGCCAGCGGCGATCCAACCCAACACAATGAGACTGGGCGCCTGAGAGCCTGGTCCGTTCCCAGTAATCTTTCAGTATGTTAGAGGCACTGATGGCATTTAGGCAAGCCGTCAGATCCCAGATCCTTTTCAGACAATCATGCACAAGCCCCTGCTGGTCTCGCTCCAGGCAGTGAAGGCCGGCAAAGAAAGTCGGCCAGAGGAGGCACTTGAACAGCGTATCTTGGGTTTTGAGGGCGTCAATCAGACCCAGAAGCTGCAAGACCAGCTCATTGCTCTCTGCAGTTGCCGATTCTGGTCCAAGTACTTGTCTGCCGTATAGCAAAGCAGCAGTTTTGTACGCTTCGCCCAACATATATAAGTTTTCAATCTCTGCTGTATACGGAGAAACCGGGCTTGAATGCTGTTGTTTGAACCCCGAGGCCCATTCTAGTGAATTGAAGTTTCCGGTTACCTCGATCATCGCAAGGGTGTCCTGGGCGTGTGCCGTGTTGTGCGGTGACTCTGCAGCAAGCTGTCTTTGGCTTGAGAAGAACTGGATAGACCTTAGGATAAATTCCGGACATCCGAGGAAGCTTCGAACAATAGACTCCTGTCCTGGGCTGAGTATGTAGCTGGTAGAGCAAAAATCTTCAATTAGGGGGTTAGATTGCGAGAGCGAGGCGCCTAGGGTTTCGATCCTGTTGCCGGTCTTGTCAGTTAAGTCACCTTTTCAATTCATCGGGCAGACGCACAAGGAAAATTGTCTGGTAATGAACGTGCTTATCTCTTGCCCTATCTCTCCAGATCCGCAGTTACTGTAAGTCTTTCCTCTGAGGGACTGATAAAGATGGACTAGAGCTCTGGCTCCCTTCAGATGGACATTCCACCCATCGAGTCCTGACTCGAGAAGCTCAAGGAAGATAAAAAGTAAGATGGTGGCCATCATCGTGTCTGTCTTAACAGGCTCCTGATGCGGACGAGTCAGTCTCTTACGCAAGGCCGTGATAGCCTGCGTTTTGAAACGGAGCGCGTCCAGAGTGGTATCCGTAAACCGAGAAGTAGGAACAACCACGTCGTTCTTATAAGACTGGTCAAATGAGTACCCCGTATTGGCAAGATGCCGCGCTGCAAGAGCAATAATACTTCTAAGCAAGGGCACATCCTCAAGCGCGTAAGCAAGCAAGCCGCGAAACGGGTTGCTGTCGCTGTCGTGCAGGATATACAGTCTGCAAATACGCTGGCTGTCTGGGCCGGGTGGATGATATTAGCATAGGTATCTCACCAGTGAGCCTACCCGGCAGATCCCCAGTATACTCACAGTAATCAATGTAGTACCTCGACAACGGATCCAGGTTCTGCATGCGTGGATCCTGCAGCGTAAGCTGAAGCTGGTGGCTCCCTCTTCTGTCCCGCTTGGGCCTGAAGTGTGCCGACAGTAGGGCACCACGATTTGTAGGTGTCTCCTTGTACATATATCCCCGCATTCTCCCTCGGATCGCCACGCCTTGGACCCATCGCAAGGGCTTCTTGTCTCGGCACTCCAGGCCGGCTTTTTTGCATTTCAGACAGGGGAAGCAGGACTGGTCGCATTGGATAGTGCGATTACGGCATGTCCAACAAGCTTCACGCATGTGGGGAGCTGGTTAAGATTATTGTTTTTGCAACAAATCGGATGGCAGGTGAGTGATGAATGACAGAGTGGAGGAAGGGAACAGAGGAAATGGCAGAAGAGCGTTTCCGGCTCGGACTATCGATCCTCCATTTCCAGTCTATGCCGCCAGTGAGACTGAGAGCGGCATGTTGCTCCTTGTCCTAGCTAAATATATGCTAACATAAGTACACATTTTCAGGGCTGAACTATTGTAATGTTCAATTGAGGACTCTCTCTCACCCCATTGGCCTATTATTGCCTAGTTTCTAAAGGATACACATTTACCAAGAAAATACTATAATAAAAGAAAGGAAAATAAGCGTAAGAAAAAATAAAAGAAAATAAAAAAAGAAAATAAAAAAAGGGAAATATGTGGGGGGGAAATAGATCAAATTAAAATAAAATATAGTTTGAAAAAAAAGAAAAAGTCCCATTTGTAACATTTATTCTACTCCCACTGCTTCATGAGTGCATTCCCCTCGATCTGCTTATCAAAATCAACAATATGCGTCGAATGGCACCATGGCTTGGTCTCCTCCTCTTTCCGAATAATGCCTGAAAAGAACCCACACCATCCCATCCTCGGATGCGCCTCATTAACCTCGCGCCGAAACGTCGGGTGGATCAGCTTCTCGTAACCCTTCACCCGCGGGTGAGCGCCGACATTGTCATACAGCGTGGCCAGCTGGATAAGCTGGCCCAGGAACGTGATCGTCCCGTCAACGCCCATGTCCTGGTGCCGGATGATCGCCTCAGCGGCTGCTTCGGCCTGGTCGACGGCTGCGCCGTGGTCTTTGAGAACCTGCAGCGCCTTGATGCCGCCGTAGAGATCGAATGACATCCGCGTCGCGGTGAGGTTCTCTTTGGCTGTGCCAATGTCGTGCAGCAGGCAGGTAAGTGCCCAGGTTGCCGGGTTCAAGTCAGCGGATTGAGAGGGGAATTGCTGCTTCGCTATGACCATTCCTTCACGGTTGGTAAGTATAGGTAGAGCTAATCGAGAACTGAGCCGGGCTTCCGGCTCGCTTACCGAAGTAGTAAACTCTCATAGAGTGGTTGAAAGACTCAGGGTCAAGCACAGCTTTGGCGTACTCAACTGTCTTGCTGACGACCAGGTCTTCAGCTGGGAATCTGAGCTCTCCTAGTGAGACAGTCTTTGCGTCCTCGACCAAGGGCTGCTTGGTGAAGATGGCGCCTGCGTCGACAGGGACAGCAGTCCAGCCATTGGCTGCGATGTCGGGATGGCACATGGTGACCTGGGTGATATACAGACAAAGAGATATGTCTTATTTTTCTTTTACGTAGACATGGAACTGAGTGAAGGGCAAGCTTAAATACGTATCCTGGTGATTCATCATGACCTATGTCACGCCTTGGATAAGCATCGGCCATCCTAAATAAGAAGTTAATCTTGGTGGGCCCGGGAGGCAAGTAGTTGTCGACCAATGGCATTACTGCCAAACAGATAGAGTGATTGGTTCATATCTATATGGCGCATCATTTACTTTGTGGTTTCACATTATTGGACAGCAAGCCAAACAGAGATTACGAAACCGAGACTTGAAAAGCCATGTTGGAAGTCGGGATGTCTCGTGGGGTACAAAACCATGACAGGGCCGACATGCATGTCTTTAACCCTAGAACAGACGCCCTTCCAAGTTGAAGCCGAGTTTGAGAAGCATAGTCGAGACGTCCAAAACCGCCGCTTGGGCAGTTGTTCGCTATTTGGAGTTGTTGAAGGGGTGCGATGCCATAGAACAATTCCAGAGAACAGCGACACCAACCAATATAGAGATATTTTATCTGTGGAATCGTACTTCCGCAATGGATCGTAGCCAGTAAGCCACGGAGCCACAGAGCAGTAACTGGCTTTACTAGCCTAGCTAGCCTAGCTCAAGTTACCTGATCTGGCCGGTTGCGGATCATGATCGTCGCTGTCTGCAAGTGCCGTCAACTCGGGTCCTTATGTCCGACACAGCTAACCTGCAGACCGGATAAAATCATGTGTTTACGTAGAGCGCAAGCTTGCGGTATGAATTCGACTCTAGCTTCGGTGGTCATGGTCTTAACAAGAACACAGATCATTCGAAGGCCGGGTATCAGAAAATCCATTAAGCTGATTCGAGATTATGTGACAAGAGACAAGTCGGCCGTTCTATGAACATAAAGGACCTCAGCTTGAGCAAGACCACTTGCAAACCACCGGACGGGCAATACCATGCCTGTTTACACGTCCTTTGACAGGTGTGGTAGGCATGCCATGAGCTCAGCCCTACAATCTCAAGCCGCTTATCACACCAAAGGATGAAATAAAAATACTAGTAGCTTAGAGAATAGCAGCAACCCCCGCCGCCAGCATTGGCGCCGCAGTAATAATCGCCTGCACAGGCCCAGCGAGAACGCCAGCCGCAGCAGCGCCAGGCGTCTCCGTGGCCTCGGGCTCATCGAACTTGTCCAAACCCCCGGTAACCTCAAGACCGTAGTACTCGACTTTGTCTGAGGCAATCGACGTGTGGGTGCTGTAGGAACTGCTCGTCTCGAGTCCATCCGAACTCCCCGAGTAATACACGCTAAACGTGCAGCTGGCACTCTCGCTATAAGACTGAAAGGAGCAGTCGTAATCCAGTGTCGCTGTGACAGGCGGTTTCCATTCGAACGCGGTGTACTCGGCGCTAAGCCGGAGGGTGGAGATTCCCTGTGTGATGGTCCAGGGGTCCTTGATCGAGCAGGACTCTGTCTTTGCGCCGGAGAGGCAGGAGACGGCGTAGACGGTTTGCAGAGCGTTGATAGAGACGACGGAGCCGGCGACAGAGGTGTAGGATGGGATTGCAAAGTCAGAGTCAGAGTCGTCCGAAGAGCCGAACAGCCCGACTGTCGTGGTGGACTCGGCGGCCGCGACGGCCGCAAGGGCCAGAGTGAGGTATGGGAAAGGGGTGCGCATCTTGAGGTTTTCAGAGTGTCTGAGAAGTCTATGCTATTCGCGTCTGGAAATCTTGAAAGAAGGAGAGGCGCTGGGAGGGGAAGGGGGCCATTCTTATGATTAAGGGTGACTGATGCCACCCTATGATACTCCGGCTTACTGTTTAGTGGCTTCAAATGGTGCAGGCCGGTTAGAACGGAGATTGCTTGATTAGCCTGAGCCAAGTATGACTGTTCTGGAACATGGCCAACCAGTTGGCCTTGTTAGTGATATTTAGTGCGGCTCTTAGCGCTGTTCAGTTCCTGACCTTCCTCGAAGGGGCTACCAACAAGCGAGCCCAGGTCGCTCAGCGTTGAATTTTCCACAAACTGGCTGCCATTGGCCGGTCCCCTTGGCTAGCGAGGCACTCTTTAATTTATTCCAGTGCCTTAAGGCTGCACGGACAGCAAGACATGTGACGAAGTTGGCGGGGTTAGGCATAACTACTGTACAAAAGGCTCCGGAAGTCCTGGCAGCCCTCGAGCCTTGGAGGGGGTCTGGCGAATGAGAAGGGTTTCTGCCTCGAGGGCAAGGCTAGCTCTCCACAGTTCAAGGTATTTGTGGATCAGGATTGAAGCTAAGAGGCTTAGGCACTCTAGTTTGTGGCTACAAGGGAGACGGCGATGCGAGAACGGAATTGGGTAAAAGCTATCTGTCGTTGATAATGGCCGTTATATCGTGCGTCTTAATGTCCATGTCAGTCATCGAATACTAGACCTTGAACCCATTTCCACGCCCGAGCAGTAGCAATCGTATAAGAGGCTTGCTGTCAATTCATGGTACCGTCGGAGAATCTAATCTGGCACGATTCGCATTTAGTTAGCCTAGTCTATAGGCAATCGCAGCAGATCCACTTAGGAATGTGATATAAAAGGGGCATTGCCAGACCCTAGAACAATTAGAGACATGAGCCGGAAAATAGACCGGTTGTCAGGCCTCCCGTTGCGCCACAAGGGGCATGTTGTCCATATTGGACTCAATCCTCTAGACAGATTTGAAGGCGCGCACAGAGGAAATTGAGGTTTTCGGCGTCGATTCCTGGATAAAGAGTTCTTTTGGAGCTTGTGGCACAAGAGGCCTTCCATTACCGCGCTTTAATCTTATCTCCTCGATATTCATGACAATAGCGCCAGTGAAGGGCACCAGCCATTCTAAGCAGGCATAACGTCGTCGTTGCGCTTGGTCCTTTGCTGCTACTGGGGATGAACGGTTGCCTCAGATGCTGGATTCCTGCTTTAATTCCCCGTCTCATGATCAAGATTCATTTCTATTTTTCCCATTCTTTGAGTAGATCCCTAGCGTTGTGGGTTACGAGAGTATTGAGGGCCCCATTCAACATACTACATTAGTATAGGGTGGCATTTACTGATAAACCACTCAAATTAGCCTTAATAGGGTTATCAACAACACCGCCGGGATGGCCGCTCGAAACGAACTATGCGAAGTGAAGCAATGCTTTATCATCCTTGATAGGATATCTATCCCGTCTCCTGTGAGTAATGGAAGCTCAGTCGTTCCATTGACTAATCGATTAACCATATCAGGCAGCTGGATCCAGCCTAGAATAACCCATCTCTGCAGAAGCCTGCTAAGCCGTCCAAAGGCCAAGGCAGTAGGGCTAATGAGCGCTGTATCTTGGTTGCAGGAAGGATCTCGTACTGAGAGCTTCCGGAGTATCTGGGCAGCAGTGGCGGTCCAGTCTTCATCTTGATGGCAATCGTGGTGATGATGTTTGACTTGGAATTGTGAGCTCATGTATCATTGCTCATATCCAGCCACGCAGGCTGCCTCGCCTGGCTATGATGTGAGAGATGACATAAGAACCCGGTCCCCATCTGCTATCAGCCAACATTCTACTGCTTGTCTACAACCCTCCCCGGAAGGGCTGCACTCGCGCTTCGGGCAGCAGCCTCTGGGCCTATAATAGGTGAGTTGGAGTACCACCTAATAAGAAGTCATCACGGTGACGTAGGGTTCTGGGACTATATAATGAAAAAAGTGTCCGAGCGATGATCAACAATTTGTAATCAAGCCGAACCATTTAACTATCAGTTAATTCTGGGTCTGGATCTGCTATTTATCAACCTTATCTCAATCCAAGATTCTGGTCTATGACCTATCCATCTTACCATGTCCTCTACGGTTCTCGTCACCGGTGCAAACGGGTACATCGGCAACGCCGTCGCCCGCGCCTTCTCTCGCGCCGGCTGGATCACATATGGCCTCGTGCGTTCCGAGTCCGCAGCACGGTCCCTACAGCTCGAAGAGATCCTGCCTGTGCTTGGTCAGATCGACGACGTTAACTCGCACGGTGCCATCTTGCACCAGCTGCCAAGGACCCTTGATGCAATTGTCTCGACCACAGAGAACCTGGACGACTACATCACCCACCACAAGAACACAATCCAGCTCTTACGAACACTCTCCCTTGCCAGCGGACGACACGGCATCCGTCCGCTCGTTATTGTCTCCTCAGGATGCAAGGATTACGGTATCGGTCCGCACTACCATGGAGACCCGGATCTCAAACCACATACCGAAGAGAGCCCGCTCAACCCGCCTGACCTCGTATCTAATCGCGCGAACATGTCGCTAGATATCTTCAAGAATAGCGGTGTTTTCGCTCCCGTTCTCGTCCGGCCTACAAATGTCTACGGCCGCTCAGCAAGCTATTACCGCGGCTTCTTTGAAGTGGCGGTTCTGGCTAAGAGACAGAGTCTCCCTCTGCAGATTCCCGTCCCACCAGCCTCCATCTGCCATGCGCTCCATGTTGACGATTGCGGCAACGCGTACGTCGCACTTGCCGCGCATCCGCGCCGTGCAGAAATCGAGGGGGGGATCTTCAATATATCTGGGCGGGAGTACGAGACCGTCGATCAGATCGCGCGGGCGCTGGTCGCCGAGTATGATCTGGCCGGAGTGGAATATGTTAACCCTGAAAGTGTAGGGGCTGTAGGCAAAGCATGGCCGCCGGCGCTGATTGATTTCCCGCAGTGGACTGGATCGAATAAGATCAGAGAAATTACAGGGTGGAGGGATGTGAGGCCGCTCTTTAGTGAGGCGGTCGGGCTGTATAGACGGGCATACGAAGCGGCTGTTGAAACTGGACATGAGAATATTGCGAAGATGGCCAAAAGGGAGAAGATGTTCTCGAGACAACAGTAGCTGACTGAGGTGCTGGTGCTACGGAGTTGGTGGTGATAGGGAGACTAGGGTTCAGCACACGAGCTGGAACTTAAACCATCCATCTCATCATGAACCTGAAGAGTGATTTGCATGTTTTCGTAGTTTATCTTAAGCTGATGTCCTCATGATGGGCTAGTGTAGCAAATCTTGTGTATGGCTAACAAACAAGATTCCTGATGTCAAGGCTCAATACCACATTAAGACATTATTGTGGACAAAAGAACGATGGCACTACGTAGATATTATTTTCTGAAGGTGTTCTGTACCCTTAGATTACTTCCTGCTACTCTCAGCCGTGGAGCATCTCAGCTCTACCTACTTACCGACCCAGGTCAGCTTTTTGCGTGATAATGAAAACTTTCCTGTGTTTGCTATGTAGTGAACATACAGCTTACTTGAGCCTCAGTCAACGCCCATGACTTGATACCTTTAAATTACCCCTGCCTCCCGTCAACCCCATTGACTACTCATCCAGCGTTGGGTGGTAGGACTTGTGATAGGTGGACAGTAGTGGTAGAAGGGCTAACTGTGGACGAGGATAGTGATATAATGAAGGAGATTGGGAGGCATGGAGGTTTTGATGGAGAGTGCGGTTCTATGGTCAGTTGCGCTTTCAGAGGAATGGGTGGGCACGGTCTTTATGTCTACAGCCAGACATAGAGGGTAAGTTGGGCTATATCAAGTTATTTCCATTTCCTCGCTTCTAATCATCTTCTTTCTTCGTCTTCTGCCGTGGTTGAATTGTGTCTTCCAGCCCCGAATCACTCGACGCCCAGGCACAATTCCCATCTATGGCACTTATATTACCCCCTACTCCGTCTCCGGCCACCCTAGACCCAGCACACTGACGATCTTCTCCAGCGCTGCAAATGTCCTCCCCTGGTCTTCAAAGTAAGCGCCCACAATCGCCTCCATGGTCGTCGCCATCAGCTTATCCGAGATATAGCTACCCTGCGACGGATTATTGCGTATCCACTTGTCAATGCCCAGATCGAACCCGCGCTGCGCGAGGTTCCTCTTTCCGGCGACTTGCGACATCGCTTGCGAGATTTGCTCTGCTCGCAGATCGGCCCTGATTAGCTAGAATATCTTCTACGGGGATCAGAGGGGTCACAGAGGAGTGACATACCTACGTTCATCTTCCGCTTGAGCCCTTCTACCTGCAGATACAGCTGTAAAGCTGTACCGCCGAGCAGACCGAACGATTTGTTCCCTTCGCGAGTGCTCACACCAGGGGCGAGGAGGGCTCCGGCCAGGAGGGTCGGGTTAAGGAAGGGGAGGTCAAAGTGATACTGAAGTCGGAGAGCGCCGTCTTGAGAGGCCATGTCGGTATTGGTTCCTCGAGTGGAGTTCGAATACTGGGGATAGTCTGGGAATGAATTGGAGCGGGTTCTTGATGATTAACGGAGTTGGAGAACACTGAACTCGGCTTGCAGTGGGTTTATATGTTTTTTTCTGAACCACAGGCTGACACCGTGTGTGCCTTAACCAACATCCTGCAACATTGCAGCGGCAAGGCTGGACCGCGCCGCCATTTGGAAGCGATGCACCTGGGGCTCGACTGGTTAAATGAGAACCGCCAGAACTGAGTACTAGGTAGTGGCCCTGGATTGAAGTCCGCCGGTACTAGAGGCCCCCAAGGCAGGCTGGAGAGGCTGAGTATATGCATGGGTGGTATGCAGTGAAATGACTGGTGGGGATGCTACGACACATAACCCTAGCGCCTAAGCAGCCACGGAATCAGGCAAGGAAACGAAGTACGGGCGCTAGTTTATTGATTCACAGTTATATGTACATTTACATTGGTGCCTGGTTATAGTATGTACTAGATTGCTAGCTTCAAGGGGCAGGGACGTTGCTCCTGGGTTTAGCACTCGTGAAATTGGCCTATTTCAGTCTACCTACAGGGTCTGTGAAAGGGAATACTCGACCAGCCGCTTGCATGTATAGCGCGACTCTTACACAGTATCAGCTGAGGCAGACGCTTTTTGGCTGGCAAGTGATACCAAGTTTAGCTAAACTAGAAAGGTGTGACTGGTAAAGCGCTTAGAGTATCTTTCTTGAGGCATCTACCTCCACCGGAATCGTAGCGCCTATTAAATGTTGGTAAAGAGTACCGTAATAATACGTTTAAAAGCCGAATGGCGTCCAAAAAACCACTTGGTAAAGAAAACTAGATATCTGATGGCTGCGAGTCATGACATGGCAGGCTCAACGGTTCGAAGTAGATGTCAAAAGTGGAAAGATCGGTCATTAATCATGATATTTGAGTAATGTATTAAAAGATACCTCGTTCTCTCAACGAGTAGCATCATTGGTCTAGTGGTAGAATTCATCGTTGCCATCGATGAGGCCCGTGTTCGATTCACGGATGATGCATATCACTTTTTTGCTTTTTATTTTTCTGCCTCTCAACCTCCAGCTAATTGCCACAAACGCCAATTGGGCAGTTCTCATCTTTGCACTCAGCAGATGATTTACGCTCTACCCAAGTACATGGACAGGTGAATGGACGGCAGTAATAACCAAGGCCAGACTCCGCTGTCTTGTGCCGCGCGATGTCAACTAAAGAAGGGCAAACTTCAAACAGAACTTGGCGAGGTTGAGAAAGTGGTTGAGGTCCTGCTTGAGTGGGGCTTTCCAAAGGTGGAAGATGTTCAGATATCAACGCCCCTGTCGCGGGCAGAAATGCGTCTTCCTGAAGGTCATGAGGCGTTGATTCTACTGCAGGAAGCTGATAATTGTGCTTGCACGCATTGACCTGCCACAGCCCAAACAGATTAGATGTACATCAGCCTAGAGTCAGGAGAACGAACGCAGTTGGAACTTTTGCAGACCACCTAGATCGAATTCAAGAGCCGTGAATCTATGTACTTGTACAGTATCGTACGCCATCTATGCAAGAAATTTAGATCGAACTACCTCCCCCACCCACTAAAGAACCCACCTGATGTCGTTGGGGCCTCGGTGTAGGTCTTTGAAAGACCCGGATTCGGCGGTACCCCAAGCAGCGAATTCCGGTTCTCTGTCGTTGAAGATCGTGTCAAACCACGCCCCTGTCCTCCCATCATTTTCCGTAATGAGTCCAGCTTCGCCTTAACCTCTTCCAGCTCCTGTTTAGCGACCGCCTCTGCTGTCTTTGCATTTACCAGCTCTAAGAGCAGCGCCTCATCACCCGGTGGTTTGTTGTTTTCTGTGGATAGAACGGTTTGCAGGCCAAGACTGCTGCTCCGTTTATTGAAAGTGGCGGGTTGAGTGCTCTTTTGTGAAGCGGACCGAGCAAGTTTGAGTTCGCGGAGTCCGCCCGAGCAGAAGCTTTCACCATGATCGCTTGTCGGCGAGCCGTATGACTCTGGGGGCGTATCGGGGGTTTTGGTTTTGATGGAGCGAAGCTCACGCACGGTGCGCTCCAGCCGCTGACGATCACGGTACCCGTCCTGGATACGGCCGCGTGCTTCGCGGAGTTGTTCGCGGAGCGAGGCCGCTTCCTGCTCCTGTTCGTCGATGCGCCGGGTGAGGTCGAGACATCGGCCGGCTTCAACGGAGTACATGTTCTTCCATCGCTCGAGGTCGTCACGCAGTTGATGCTTGGTTTGATCGATAGATGTGCGCCTGGCTGAATCTACCGTTGCGAACTTTTCTTCTGCTTTGTTGAGGAGTTCTGATGGTGCAGCGTCTGCGTTGGTTTCTTTGATAAACTCGAGCATTGATCGGGCGAGTGCTTGGTCTTCCTCACGCTCCTCGCGCTCACGTTGCAGTTCGCGCGAAAGGTCTGCCTGTTGACGCTGTAGGTCGCTGAGTGCCATCAAGAGGTCTTCGATTTGGCTGTGAAGATCGCGGTCTTTGTTATGAGACATAGCGGATTTCGCTCGTGGTTTCTGAGCCTCAACTGAGAGTTCAGTTGGTGCTGTGCTGGCGTCCGACGTCGACTCGACCGAGTTAAGCGTCGAGGCCATACTTTGCTTGGAGGTTGACCGCCGGAGATTGTTATTAGGGTTGAGATTGATTGATTTGACGGACGTGTGAGGGCCAGAGCCGGCCCAGAACCGGCCAAGGAATCGAGAAGCTGCGGCCTGCATTTGGGGAAAGGAGATACCGGTAGGAACCCCTTGGGACTGGTTGTAACTGGCCTCCAGTGCCTGAAGGCTTTCTTTGGTAACAAGAGTGGTTAGAGAAACAAAGTCGTTAACGAAATCGTCGGCGTCAAAAGCGTAGCTATACTGGTCAGTGAGACTCGTGCATTTTAGGACAAAACTTACGTATCCCAGAGACTTCTAGAAAGCAGCAGTTGCATGACATCTTCAAACTCTGAACAGCCCATGATCTTCTTCTCGTTGCGCTTCATCAGCGAGAGCGCGACACGCATCAAAGTCTCGCAGGCGCCTTCCAAGAAGATGACATCGTAGATCCGAAGGAGCATCGGCATAGGGCAAGAGACAGCAAAGAACGACAGGAACCACTGCGAGACATAGACAGGCTCGACACTGAGTGTCTCTAAATGTTCGAAGAGGGCGGGTCGAAGGCGAGAGAGGAGATTCTGGAATTGGTACACGCGGAGGTGCAGACCTGACAGGTCAGGCAGATAACAGGTCCGCAAATCATAATGGTCCATAAGCCTGGAACTATTAGCACGATTCCTTCGACGATACAGGTCAACTCACCGCACAAGCACGCAGAATGCTTCTGCATCCGTCATGTGCATCAACAATGGCCCAACCACAAAGCCCAAGCCTTGGCAGTAGCCTATCTTCGTGTCATAGAGACTGAAGCATTTGAGCACACGGCCAAGCATTCGCTGCCCTTCGCCATTTGGATCGCGAAACATCTCAACATTGGGAAAGCTACGGCCAATATCCTTCCCGATTAATCCCTCATACGGACTAGTCTCGCCGCATAGCTTCTGGTACTCGGTTAATAGCGAAGGATCCCTTGCGCCCGACAAGCTCGGCCAGACGACACCGCGCAAAGGAGGGGGAATTCCGCCTCTAATCTTATTCGACGTCAACGTCGGAAGTCGCTGCACTGTTTGCGGATAGTCTGCAACGAGCGCGGCCCAGAATTCGAGTTCCGTCATTGGCGGAGGTGGAAGTTGTGAAATCCGGAGAGAGGATCGTGGGTCCTCGTCGATCAAGCGCTTGATCTGGTGCAGGGACTGCGATCGAGACGGACGCTGTTGCGCCTGCTGGGCGGCAACCCTGGCAAGACCAGATTTCGGGTTCGTAACCAGGGCATTGTTCTCTTGCTCCAGGCGAGCCAATAACAGGGCAGTTGTCTATGAATGTCAATTCTATCCCTCCCCCCATACCATTTTCTCCAGACATACCTCATCAGATGCCTCCATCCGAGGCTCCTGCTCCTCTGTTTTCTCCAGCTCTTCCCAGTCCACCGCATCACCTTCAGGCCCATCCGGCCGGTCAGTTTCTTCACTGATACGCGCCCGAGCGAGTTCCGATCCTAAATCCGGTTTTGCAGACGTGGGTGTGGTTTTCGGGCTGATCTCATCGTCGGAATGTGTCGTGGCGTGCACAGGGGTCTGAGGAATCTCAAGGGTCCGCCAGTCGGGCTGAGTGTCTTCTGAGTTCGAGGACAGAGGCACGGTCACCATCGAATCGGTTTGGTGAGCCGTACGGACCGAGTCTGAACTAGGGCGTGACGGGGTCTGCTCAGATCGTTCCATTGTCGCTAGTCTTCTCTCAACCAAGGGTTCAATGGGCCTCGTCGATCAAATCGAGGGGTGAAACGCGAGGGTTGGAGGGGTCAAATTCGGAAGTCGCGATCTGATCGGGAAGTTGCCGGTGGGAATTGGACGACAGACAGCGGCATCGCTCGTAGGCGTAGAGGCGAGTGGTGACTCAATTCGAAGTTGAAGGAGAAACGAGGAGGAAACGGCGCGAGTTGGAAGCAGTATGGTAAGGTTAGTAACTTAAGTGGTGGTTAGTCTGGTGGCTCCTAAGTGGGCTTCACTCAGGGGGTGTTGTCCTGATTGGGACTCCACCAGGTCTCGCCCTGGCGATCGTCAAATTATTATCAGAGCGACAATACTAGCGTGTACTGAGACTCAGTTTATTATTCTATGTCTAAGGAGAGTATATTAAGGGATGTTCTGTAGTGCTGCTTCCTATTTAGACGTTGGCCATGTAGAAGAGGGCAGGATCGTGAGCTCCAATAGACTCCCCCTGATCTCCGCACAGAACACAACAGTACAACCATGGAACCTGAAACTGGGTGTCTGGGACACCGGAGCCCCTCAGGAACCGCCAAAGAACTCAAAATACACGAGGAGACCATGGCTTCTTGAAAGTGCATATGTCATGATGTAAAAAGGATATTGACAGACCTCGCTCCAGGGGCAAGGTACCGAGTCCACTTAGGAGAAGGGTTCTAGCGGCCTCCAATCCGCCCTTCGAAATCAGCTGTAATGTAATATAACGTCGCATGACCGTTTGAGCCTTAATGGAGGGTTCAGAGCACGGCTACTGAGTGGACATGTAATCTATCGGGATTTGTTGATTGGCTCGCATGAAATAGATTACACTCCGACATACCGCTGCATACCGACATTTTGAAACAAAGCCCCCCAATGTATAACAAGTCAAAACTGGCAGCAGAAGTACGTCACGACAATTTCCTATCCAGTGGTGTAGATGCAGTATAACGCTGGACACTAGCATCTTGCATAGCAGTGGAGAAGTAGTACCATATACATGTTACCCTATATATAGAGCAGATGGTAGTCAGTCTGTATTTGAAGCACCTGGGTATAACTAATATATACTTGAAGCACAATTATATATATTTTCCATAGCAACTCCGCCCATCACCGATAGAAACTCATCCGATAGGTGAAGCTTACTTGAGAGAGCTCACCAGTTCAAGGACAGAAATGGAACACAGTTGCCGCGTAAAATGTGCCAGGTTTGTTGACTGCGACTGCTCGAACTGAGCAAATGCTCTGTTGATATGGCTCTTTGTTGCCCGAGAGATCGCACAGTACACTGCGACCACTGTCCCCTGTACTCGAATCAGCCCCTTTGTATTGAGAAATCAAGGTGGCTTTGCTTCAGCTGATGCTCATCACGCGTCTCATCAGCTTCCAAGATCTCGAGCGTTAAGTATAACTGTTAAGAGTGCTAAGAATAGCAGAACCCCGCTTGTGTGTTTTGGTCGCGCATACCCTTTTAGGATGGTCTGTTATGAGTTTTCCCTATTCGGGTGCGGAGCGGGGTAACTGATGATCCGGTCAGAAACCATCCACTACTTGTGAGGCCTTCGGGCGCAGGTTTCAACTTAGCGCGTCGCCAACAAATCGTCAACACAACATTCATCGAGACCGTGGAGGAGGCGCTGTGGTTTCTTTCGCTCTTTACCCCCCTCCTCGCCAAAGGAGTCCTCGCGTGGGACGCGACCTCTTTGTCTCCAATTTGCCTTTGTTCCCTCTTTCTTGTCACTCATTGCCCTCCCGTTATCCGGTTACCCTGCATCTGATTTACCCCAAGGCTCCTGCGTATTAACGCCCTCGAGCCACCATGAGCGACGACGACTCTTTAATGGGCTCCGTCTTCTCCGACGACGGCAGCTCCGACTTCATGCCCGACGAAGCACCAGTACGCATAAATATCCTCAATGCTCCGCAATAATATTTGCTAATTGCGATTGACTACTAGAAGCCCAAGAAGGCCGTGAAGAAAGCAGCCCCCAAGAAAGCGCCAGCAAAGAAAGCAGCTGCGAAGCCGAGGAAGAAGGCCAAGGCCGACAGCGAAGACGAGATGTCGGATCCCGATGACCCCCTAGACGCGGACTCCGTGCTCTCGCAAACACCACCGAAGAAGGCCCCAGCGGCTGCGACCAAGAAGAGCGGCTCCAAACCGCTCGCCGATGTCGAAAACGAATCGATCCCAATTGACGATGTGGATGCATCCGAGGAAGTAAAAGCGTCTAGCAAATACCAAAAGGTAAGGAGTCGCGCTGAAGGCCCTAAAGAGCCGTGCACTGACGGTTGCTACCTAGTTGAATCTCCGTGAACATATCACCATCCGCCCGGACTCATATATCGGCTCAGTTGAGCGGACCACACAGGAAATGTGGGTGTACAATTCCGAGATTGACGGGATGGAGTTTCGGGAAGTCTCCTACGTTCCCGGTTTATACAAAATCTTCGACGAAATTGTCGTCAACGCGGCCGATAATAAGCAGAATGACGATAACATGGACGAGATTCGAGTAACTTACAGCCGTGAGACCAATGAAATCAGTGTTTGGAACAACGGTAAAGGTATTCCGGTGGAAATGCACGAAGAGCACGGAATGTACATCCCTCAGCTGATTTTCGGTAATCTTTTGACGTCCTCCAACTATGACGATGCCAAGGAGAAAATCACTGGTGGTCGTAACGGTTTCGGTGCTAAGCTTTGTAACGTCTTTTCCACCGAGTTCACAGTCGAAACCCAGGATTCGAAACAGAAGAAACGATACCTCCAGACTTGGACAGACAACATGCAAACTGTGGGCAAACCTAAAATCACCGCTGCTAAGGGATCCGACTTCACTAGGGTAACCTTCAAGGCCGACTTTCCCAGGTTTGGCATGGATGGCATCGATGACGATTTTGAGGCGCTTATCAAGCGACGAGTCTATGATCTGGCTGGTACCACGGGCGTGACGGTCAAGCTGAATGGAACCCGTTTGCCCGTCCGGACTTTCAAGAAGTACATGGAAATGTACACAAAAGCCATCCGTCGAGAGCGCGGTGATGACGACTCCAAGAACGATCCAATCATCACTTGCTCTCCTCATCCTTACTGGGAAATAGGATTTGCCGTGTCTGATGGTTCTTTCAAACAGGTCTCGTTCGTCAACTCCATCGCCACGACATCCGGAGGCACCCACGTAAACTACATTGCGGACCAGATTGCCGGTAAACTGTCCGAATCCCTCAAAAAGAATAAAAAGGGGACAGGTTCAATCCTGAAGCCGGCGCAGATTCGGAATTACTGCTTCCTTTTTGTCAATGCCAAGATTGTCAACCCGGCTTTTAGCTCACAAACGAAGGAGCAGTTGACGACTAAGCAGACTCAGTTCGGAAGCAAGCCAATCCTTGACGAGTCTTTCCTCAAGAAAGTTGCCAACTCCGGTGTTCTGGATTCCCTCAAGAGGTTTGCTGACCACAAGGCCGACTTGATGCTTAAGAAGTCTGACGGCGGTCGGCGAAGTCGCATGAACAACCCAAAGTTGACCGACGCAAACCGGGCAGGTACCAAAGATGGCTACAAATGTACCCTCATTTTGACGGAAGGAGAGTCTGCCAAGGGTTTGGCTATGGCCGGCCGTGCTGTGGTCGGTGCAGATCTTTTTGGTGTCTATCCGCTCCGTGGAAAGATGCTTAATGTGCGAGATGCCTCCTTTGATCAAATTTCCAAAAACGAAGAAATTCAAAGCATCAAAAACTTCATGGGTTTACAGCACAAGAAAGAATACACAGATACGAAAGGGCTTCGCTACGGTCATTTGATGATCATGACTGATCAGGATCACGATGGTAGCCATATCAAGGGCTTACTCATCAACTTCCTTGAAGCTCAATTTCCGAGTTTGCTGAAAATTCCCGAGTTTTTGATTGAGTTCATTACGCCCATTGTCAAAGTCTGGAAAGGCGACATCAAAGACCCGACAAAGCAACACTCATTCTTCACTATCCAGGAGTACAATGCTTGGAAGGAAAAGCATGGTCACGAGCGCGGATGGGAGCACAAGTACTACAAGGGTCTGGGTACCAGTAGTACCGAGGAGGCCCAGGAGTACTTCCGTGATCTCGACCGACACCTGAAGGAGTTCCATGTCATGCAAGACAAAGAGCATGAACTTATTGAGCTTGCCTTTTCCAAGAAGAAAGTCGAGGAGCGCAAAGAATGGCTCCGCCAATATAATCCCGACACGTTCATGGATCACTCGGTGGCTAAAATCAGTTACACTGATTTTATCAATAATGAGCTGATCCAGTTCAGTATGGCTGATAACTTGCGATCAATCCCATCGATGGTTGATGGCATGAAACCTGGTCAACGAAAAGTCATGTACACGGTTATGAAGCGTAACATCAAAAAGGATGTGAAGGTGCTTGACCTTACTGGTCAAGTTTTCAGTTTGACTGCGTACCATCACGGTGATGCCTCCATGCATCAGACCATCATTGGTTTGGCACAAGACTTTGTCGGATCGAATAACGTTAATACCCTGGAGCCCAGTGGTAACTTCGGTAGTCGTCTGAAAGGTGGTGCTGATGCCTCCAGTGCCCGTTACATTCACACTCGACTTTCTCCATTCGCCCGCAAAATCTTTCACCCGCATGACGACCCCATTCTTAAATACTTAGAGGATGATGGTAAAGAAATTGAACCATGGGTATATGTCCCCGTTGTCCCAATGATTCTCATCAACGGCGCAGACGGTATCGGCACAGGTTGGAGCACTTCGATCCCGAACTATAATCCAGAGGACATCGTCGATAACCTGAAGCGGATGATAAGGGGTGAAGAAATAAAGCCAATGCAGCCCTGGTTCAAGGGCTTCAAAGGTGAAGTCACTCAGCTGGGGCCCGACAAATACAAGTTCAGTGGTCTCATTAAGCAAATCTCGGACAAGGAGCTGGAAGTTACGGAACTCCCAATTCGGACATGGACGCAAGACTTTATTAATAAGCTTGAAGAAATGATCAAGGCCGACAAGGCACCCTCTCTGATTAAGGACTACAAGGACTACAACACCAATTCTGACGTTCATCTCGTTCTTCAGTTGGACGAGAAGAATGTGAAGGAGCCTCTGACGCAGGAGCTCTTGGAGGAAAAATTCAAGCTCTCCAAGACAATTGCAACTACAAATTTGGTTGCCTTCAATGCCGAAGGTCAGATGACCAAATACCCTAACGTCGAGGCTATCCTGGAGGAGTTCTATAGGCTTCGGCTAAAGTTCTATGGAAAACGCAAAGTCAGTACATCCTGTTCGCCTTTCCTCGTACAGAAGTGCCAATGCTAACATCCTACTCAGCAACACCAACTCGACCAACTCCAGATTGAACTCGAGAAGCTGACCAACCAGGCACGATTTGTCCAGATGATCATCGACGGAGATTTGGTTGTTTCCAAGAAGAAGAAGAGTGTCCTTGTCAAGGAGTTGGACAACTTGGGTTTTAAGAGATTCAACAAAACTGCCGACGCCGCTAAGGCTGGTGAAACCGAGAAGGTCATTGAAGCGTCGGAAGACGAGGACACTGAAGCTCAGGACGATACGCAGGACCTTGCTCATGCCTTTGATTATCTCTTGGGAATGGCCATTTGGTCGTTGACTCAGGAGCGAGTAGAAAAGTTGCGCCGCCAGATTGGCGAGAAGGAGCACGAGATTGACGAATTGATTAAGTTGTCAAGTGAAGATATCTGGCTGCGCGACCTCGATGAATTTATCAATGAGTGGCGATTTCAGCTTGCTGAAACAGACCGCCGCCGTCGTGGCCAACAGAAGAAGGGCCGCCGAGTCTCTACGAAACTTGCGACGGCAGCCCGTGCTGTAGGCGGGAAGAAGCGCAAGGCTGCCGGGGATGATTCGGATGACGACTTTGTTGTTTCAAAGTCCAAGAAAAAAGCAGCGGCAAAAAAGACCGAGCCGGCAGGCGGAATCATGAGCTTCTTAAAGAAGGCACCGAAACCAGAGCCCGCCGCCAATGATTCAGATAGCGATTCAGATTTTGACTTTGGTGTTGAAGAAGTCATGCCGAAGAAGAGCAGGGGCCCCGCGAAAGCGTCCCCACAACCAAAGGATGAGGACGGCGATCTCGATATGGAAGCCTCGGAAGTTGAAGTCGCTCCCAAAAAGAGTCGCGGCCCTCCTAAGGCAGCCCCCAAGGCGGCAGCGAAGCTGAAAGATGAAGACAAAGATGAGGACGAGCCCAAGGCAAAGCCAGTAACAAAGAGGGGCCGACCAGCCAAACCAAAGCCTAAGGATGATGCCAGCGACGGTCTTGATGACGACGAATTCATGGAAATCGCCAAAGCTGAAGCCGCCAAGACCGCGGCCCCTCGTGCTGGCCGCAAGGCTGCACCAAAGTATGCACTGGATGACTCGGACAGTGACAACGGCGATGACTTGCTTGGCGATGTCAGCAAGATGGTTAAGGGCATTGGTGGCGCCGCTGGAGGATCTGCCACGGACTCGCGACAACTTTTTTCAGAACTCTCGCGACCTGGTAGCAGCACAGGCCTGCCCACTAATTCCAAGACTTCCAGGTTCGATAATGATTTTGATGCGGACGAAACCGACTACAGCAAGCTCATCCCTCAAAACTCCCCGCGCCGTTCCCTTCAGGTTAAGCCCAAGGACGTGAAGGTGTCAGAGAGTATCGACTTGGACGACGAAGAAGACAAGCCTATCAAGCCTACTAAGACTAAGGCTGCTCCAAAGGCTAAGGCTGCGCCAGCTCCAAAGGCAGGCACAGGTAAAGGCCGCGGCCGTCCAAAGAAGGATGCCACGGCCGCTGCTTCTTCCCTCAAACAGACAACTCTGTCGCCAGCAGCCAAGGCATATGCGTCCAAGCAAGCAAAGGGGGCCTCTACAGCATCCAAGAAGAAGACACTGATGGACGACTCAGAGGATGATATTGATGCCATGGCTAATGACATCCTTGACTCTCCGGTCGGCATTAGAGATGAAGCTCCTGCTCCTCCGCGCAGCACAGCTAGTCGACCGTCGCGACGCACGACCACGAAGAAGAGTTACGTGATTGAGGATGACGACAGTGAAGACGGAGCGGATAATCAGGATGATTCGTTTGACCTGTCGGACTAAGCGTGGTTTCCCTTTCATTTTAGTCGATTGAGATTTCTCGGGACGTTGATCGTTCTCAGCCTTGTGCTTCACTCTGTCTTTATTCCGTTACCTTTTCGGTATCTATTCAAGTTTACAGGTTTAAGGAATTCAATGTTTATAGTCTCTCGACCGTACTCGCCGCGATCCACCATGGAACCTCTAGATAAATGTATGGTAGATGTGGGTGGACTAGTGATTGCACGCCATGTCGCGTTCGAGCCGGAGCTTCACTTGCTTTACGCAAGTTACACGACAGTAGGCAGCCAACTGCTCTGCCCAAAATAGCTACAACGTAGTACAGGGGCGTTTCTAATCTGTAACCTACGACGGCGACGACGACCACCGCCACCGCTACTATTACTACATACATGAAGCGATTGAAATGAGATAGGAACCATCATATTCGGACAAAACTATAATCACAGACTTATTGAAGTAAAGACTTATTGAAGTGAACAAACCATCTCTACCCAAAACAAAAGAAATGGAATGAAATCAAAAGCAAGTGCAGCTATCCACGGAATGGATAGGTGCTTTGCAGTTACAATAGAACTGAATCTCAAACTCCATGCAGTCTATAGTATTCCACTGTCCGATTCGTTTTCCTCGTGAGGGTACGGTAGGTTAAACAGAGAAAAGTATGCATAAGAAATAAACGGAGGTCAGGAATAAGGAGCTTAGAATGAATGTGAAGTTGTTTGAGGTAGAGTAGTAGCTTGGTGTTTGTTGCCATACAGTAACCTAGGCAGAGTAACAGTGAGGAGGGAGGTGTATGCAGTTCATGTAAGACTGAGAAAATGTTCGGCAAAGGGAGACCGAAGTCAAGCTGACGCCCGGCGTCTCTTTTGTCCCGACCCAGTAGAAGGATTGTGGTTGAGCCTGATACCAAAGAAAGAACCCTTGAGGCTGTCCTTGACGCCGCTGTCGAGGCTACGCCCACATCCGAGTCTGTTGTGGGTATCGACATCAACGTCACTGCTCGTTGCATCATGTAAGAGACTTATAAGGGCATGGGCGGCTGTCATCTCGCACATGAGTCTGGCGTTTGATGATCTCTGTGCGTGTTTTCGTGCTCGTCGAGGGGTCTCGATATCAGCATGCTCTTGATGATTGACTCTCCTTCCCTGTCCCCGTCTTCGATCTCTAGCTCCAGCTGTTGCTATTCTCTTTGCCGCACGGTAGTCAAGCATCTCTTCGTCTGTGTCTCGGTAGGATTCGTCGTCAACATCACGGCATGGGCGATTGCGACCGTTAGCAGCAAAGACTAAGCTGGCGCTGCTACTCGTATTTGAGGAGACAGTTGACGAGGTAGATGATTCGTCAGACGAGCTGAGCTCGAAGTCAAGATCGTGTTCATGTCCAGGGTCTGTCTCGGCGTCTGCGTCGATGTCGCTCTCTTCCATTGAGGAACTGAGGCCGGTATTGTCTCTTCCCCTCATTGTGATGGGGGTGGCGGTAGATGGCACGGAGCTGGGGATTACTCTTGTTCCTGATATTTCTGAGGCCCTTTCTATTCGTGCCCTTGCAACTGAGGCAGACGAGGAAAGAGAAGCGAGAAGTTCATGTGGTGAACGGAGGAAGTTTGTGGACGAAGAGGAAGGATAAGTATCCGTGCTGCGAGGCGTATTCACTGGCGTAAATGAGCTCCGAATCGGACTCTCGGGGGAAACGCAGTATGGTTCTGTGCCGCTGCTGTAGTACTCCACCTCCGGTGAGGAGCCGTATCCGACCAAGGACGTATTAGTTGACGGAGACGTTTTGCTGCGGTGGTGATGGTAGCGGTGAGATTTTGGGAGGATGTGCCGGCCCAGGGCTACTCTGTTCCTTTCCAGGTCTTGGTCCGTCCTGTCTATGTCTGGGGCGGAGCTAGGACGCAGGACGTAGTCTGCCCTGAGCGAGTTTGTAGCTGAGCACCGGAGCTCGAGCATACGGTAGAGATTTGCCTTTTCAGTCGCGATTCGGACGATGCCTGGGTCGATGACCATCCGACCGAATCGAGCGCGGTCGTCAGGGTGAATGCAGAGGTCTGGGAAGTTGTCGCCGAAGAGCGGAGTGAGTGCGAAGCGGATCTTCCAGCAGAACGTTGCTGCTACGGCTTTGGCGGCTTCGTAGGGCATCCAGTACCCTAAGAAGACGCGTTAGGATTATCAAAAGTGCTTGACGAGTGATGATTATTACCTTGTGCCGCAAGGGCGCCGCCTGTGATGCTGTGACAAATATCACGAAGCCCGGGGTTCTGGTTTAGCATCTTTGCTGGAGTTGTCTAATCTTGTCAGGTATTGTTTGGCCAATGAAGGGGTATGACATACCTTTGAATAGTCATTGCATTTGAAAAGATGTGTCGTTCGAACAAGGCCAATATTATAATCCCACATTACTGTCCACTGTTTTTCTTCTCCCGGGAGCTGGAACGTGTACTGAAAGACTGAGGAAGGTTTAGCTAGTATTTCAAGAGCTTTCCAGAATCTTGCTCGCAGGCTTACCCTCAAAGCTTTCTCGCCCTGTCCTTTCCTGAAACGATTTCTTGTCGCTGTTATACGGAATGTGCCTTGGATAGTCGGCAATATTGCCAAGAGGATGGATACGGAAGTCCTGATGGTGACAAGAAAACTTGCCGTCTCGGTCTTCGTAAGGAGGATAGCGCACCTCGCCTCTGGGTTTTCCACGCTGGAAGATCGGGGCATCTTTGGCCATCTTCTGTTTCTTCTGACGAGGAGAACGTAGCATGGCAGTGCTTGAGGAGATCGTCGGCGAAGGAGTGGGAAGAGGACAGCGATCCGAGCTGGGAAGGCTGGGAAGAGGATTGAGGAGAAACTGTATAGAAGCCATTTTATACGCGAGAACTTCTCCACCGTCACAGACGAAAGCGTCTTGCTGCTATGTCGGTGAGGTTGCCCGTCTGCGAATAATAGAGCGCCAGAGAAGGCCGCAATGCTCGGAAGGCAAGACAGAGGCCTGATTTATCTGCCTTGCGGATTCAGAAACTCTGATCGGTTTGACCGCCCTTGTCTGATTTAAGACACAGGGACCAAAGGATTCTAGAAGGTCTGGTGAGGTCTCAAGAGGAGGTGAGTTACAATGAATGAGGATGACAAAAAAAGGGCTATGGAGGATTGGCAGCGATGCACGAGCGTGTTTGAAGCCGACAGATAGCTAGGCGACCATGGAACTGGCGTAAGGCGAAGAAAGAGTGAAAATAGAGAAGGAAGGGAAGGGACATCAAAGATGAGAGGCAATCTCCCTTTTGTTGATAGGCTTGTTGAGTGAAAGGCTTTCCACGAGTGGATAGGTGACGGCATCTGGTCAAAAGCTGTCCAGATGGCTTCCCCTCCTCTCTGTTTGACCGATTGGGATATGGAAATGCAGGGTGTGAAATAGTCCTTCTCTTCGAGGGGCAGCGGTGAACCTAGGTCGTGAATCAAATACTTATTCTAGACACCCAGAATTGACGGATGTCTTGGATGGGGAAGCGTCCGGCATGAAATAACCTCACCGGTTCTTAGACCCAGGAACGCATCACGAGGCACACATCAAGAACGGGTCAAAGGGTGCTGGGCGATCTGCCATACTTCAACCCCAGTTTGAGTATAGTAGGTGCTCCCAAGGGCGTACCTGGGTACCCTGTTTTGCAACGTTCTCTATTTAGCGCTCATTCAACGGCAGTGCCAGACGAACCTATCCTCAAGGGCACGTCTGTTTTGTCACTAGCTTGAGAACCAGAAATGCCGCTCAGGGCATGCAACTTGTCGAGGCTTCAGCTGTTTCACTCGTTGTCTGCAGCTACCCAAGACTAGACTGACGCAGGCCCAGCGAGAGAAGACATGGTAGATCACGTTTCAGGGACTCCTGCAACCATGTGGAGGTCCTGCAGACCCGACCGTAAATTGAAACCAGGCTTACGGCCTTCTGAACCAGATACTCACTTCTTGCAAACAGAAGAAAGACAGCGGTCTGGTAGGCGTGATCTGTACGTGAGAATATTAGGTTCTGTCCTTTGAGAGCTAATAACAGGACCAGAGGCGTGAATTGCAGCGCATCACTCGCCTTCAGACATAGACATGCATGGTCTATCCCGTTCCCGAGTCATGAAATACAGAGATATTGCCTGAAGATGGGGTCAACATTGAAAGTCTTGTGCTGTTAACGAACTCGACTATCAGCTGGGAGGAGCCGCTGGAGCAACCGGAAGATTAGTTCTCACAGACTACCGGCCAATAAACAAACGGGCCATGACGGCGCTGATGAGCGAGAAAGGTATGGGAGAGGCCTGAGACCGCGGAAAGCTGCATGCCGCCTTTCTTCTTGTATCACGGGAAGCTGCGGTTGTAACCACCAACAGCGGGCCCACCTCGGTCATCTCTGTGGGCAGGGAAGTTCCAGGAGCGCCTCGTAAGACAGCGGCGTGGGTTGGAGTGGAACTATGGCAAGGCAAATGGCCAAAAAGCAAATCCCAAAAGGCGAAAACGCCATGTTTCTGACAGGGTTTTAGGTGCTTGCTCATTATCGACTGTTCCCGACTTTGAGAGTGACTCTTAAGAGACAGACTAGGAGTTCACGCACTCAGCCACCCAGACGGCAGTCCGTTACATCCACGACACATCCCATAGGGCATAGAATCTATCATGAGCTCCCCTTGCTATTGTCAGGCGACATCTGCGTATGGGTGGGAGGGTCAAGCCTCACTCGTCCAGGAGTCACACCCGCGTTGACCATGTTGCTCAACTCCGATAGACTGTTGTGGACCAAGTCTGGCCGTTAATGGAGCAGCTGGCGATGAAGATACAGTGGGTCCAGAAAGGACGACCATAAGTGGATGAGAACGGCGTCAAAGAGAACCTTCCACGCAGGCTTCTCTGCAGCGGAGTCTACGTATTGAGCATGAGATATAACAATCGTCTCTTTCCATAGGTTGATGTGCCTTCAGTCTAGTGTGCTTATTTTCTTAGTGGCCATTTGGAATGTTTGGCCATGCAGCTTACCTTGGGGAGATAGGCCTCCACAATTCCCTGTAGAGCCAGCTAGATCTCGTGCAGAGATGACTCTTGATACCCACGAACTAAAAAGAAGAACTTTAAGAAAGAAAGGGACTAAAAAAGAAGCGCAGGCGTAAAGGAGGTGCGAGACACCAACCACAAGCAGTCGGCTGCCACAAACCTAGTGACGAATCATTACTAAGATGATGCAAATATTAGATGCTGAAGGGCATCACCTGGGTGACTTAAGAATCATTCGTGAGGGCAAGACGCCACATTGCGAGAATCGAGTGCCTGGTAACCATACGCGACAGTATTCGGTAGGAGAGGCGGAGTCGGGCGCGAGGCCGATCAATATGGGGTACATCCATGGCATACAAACTCCACTCGATGCAAGGGGACGACGTCTCTGATGTGTTTCGTCTGCGGGATAGAGATTATCCCAGAGACTGACGGCCGTGTGGCAGTGGTCGTCAAGGTGAGTGCAAACACAACAAACAGTGGAAGGATCTACCTGGGCACTGCGTCCACTCTGAAGGGACTTCTTCCCTCATTGCAGGACCGTTGACATTGCCCGGCCACTTTCCAGCCGGGAACCCCCTGTTTCAACTGGAACGGCATCATAAAACATCCCGGGAGTACCTGTGCCACCGGGCTCGATCTGGGGTAAGCAGATTCGGGAGACGACCCAGCGCTCGGATCCTGTGCTCGATCATTTGCTCCCTCGTTGCTTGAACCCAGGCCATCGCACAAGATAGAGGTGGGTCATCGCCGACGGCTGTGTATCCAGTGGTGAAACGGCCCTTACTCGCAGAGAGGAAACGTCCTCTACGTAGGACAGTTCGGTCCTCGAGACCACTGCCAGGGATCAAGGACTTTTGTCACGCCGCCGACTCCCTGCTACAAACTGTGCGACTGTTCCGTATATCAAGGACGGTGTGCTCAACATCTGAAGTTTAATAACTCTATGCTATTTGCGGAAAATAATGAGTATAAGAGAAACAGAGCAGCAAGCGCAGGTAGATAGAACATAAAACGTGCGACAGGAAGACACAAAAAGGCTAGAAGAAGACTTCAAAATCGTACCATCTCGTCATCGTACAGGCCAAGCCATCTGAGGCCCTTTCATGTCAAAGAAGCAGGTTTACGACTGCTTTAGTGCACAAAACTGGGTCTCAATTTTCCTGGACGTTGAAGCCAGGTAGCTGGGTTTGGTCCTGCGTCGCAACCCGACTAGTCCGTGACACCAGGCGAGATTAGACCACAGGAGTCGTGCAGACTCATTTAAATAGCCAGGAGAGGCTCCTTCTCTGGTTGAGTCTCGATGGATTGCGCCACTGGCTCATCCTTAGGAGCTTCGGGGAAAACAGACGTCTTGACGACAGCCTCGGCCTCGGGCTCGGGCTCCCTCTTGACTACCGGCCCTGCAGCAGGGGATTTGGCGACCTCGGGAGAGGCGGAACGACGGCCGATATATTCTTGGGCTTTGTTGCTGTAGTCTCCAACGTACTGTTTCACCACACCGGTAGCATGGTAGGTGCGCTCCTCCGCTAGATCCTTCAGTTGGTTAGCCTGAGAGCCAACCATCTGGCGGACGTTTTCAATCTGAGCATCAATGACATCTTGGTTGTTGATGTAAACGAAGGGTCCAAGGTAGGCAATAGTGACGGCCAAAAGAGACAGGCCCCAGAAGGGAAGGATCTTGATCAACCAGTAGGCAGAGAACGCGGCAGCAGCAGCCTAGACATCATTTGGTTAGACCTTCAAAAGTCGAATGAGGGCGAGCGATTGTGTTAAAACTTACAGCTGTGGTATGAACGGCATTCTCCGCAAACAGAATGCGCTGAAACTCGATGAAGAGGAAATCGACGAGCTGCTGGAAGTCCTCCAGCACAGCCTCGATCGTTTCTCTGGGAAGGGTATAGTATTTGCGGGGACGGAATGAGCTGGTGAGTCCCTGAGAGAGAACGACTCTGCCGCCAATCTCGGCTGCAGCAGTAACTGATTTCCCGTCAGCGCTATTATGTTATCGCCCCAGGATATAAGCTTACCCCCGAGGACGAGATAGAGGAATTTGAAGAACCAGCGAAGGAGAGGGAGGTAACGGGCCGCGAAAATGAAAGCAACGACGCTGGCGAAGGAAGCGGCAGTGGCACGAGGTTGTTCCCACTGGAATCAGCAAACTTCTGGTCAGCGAATCCTCGAATTGTGCAGTTAGGGCTAGTTACTCACGCTGAGGAGGCTGTAGAGCAGAGAGTGGTAGTCTAATCGCAATTAGTGATGCTATGTCGGTCGGAACTCTAATTGTTTCACGCACAGGTCAGGGGCTGGCCGGTGGCCGTGGTGGTCGAAGGAATCACTTTCGCACTCTTCAGGTCGCGAAATTCTTGTCCAGTGCGGGAGGCCTCGGATCGGATGGTTTCAGCAACCGGGCCTAGCAGCGCGTCAGTAATTTTGAGGAAAAAGTAAAGATTAAATCGAGTACCGTTTGTGATCGACTCCTTGATGTCTGCAAACGAAAACGATTAGTCTGTGTGACCTTTCGCAAGGGCGCCCGGAATCTGAGCCGACGATGGTATTACTGAGCGCAGAAAAGAATATCAGCTTCAATTTCTTGAGAGAGCAACCTTGGTTGAGGGCTTAATAATGTTACTTACCTTACTGGCATTTGGGTCGGGATACCTGACTTCACCGTTGTCGGCCATGTTTGGGTCTGTGCGGAAGCTTCAATCTAAACAAAGCTTTTTTTGGGACCGATAAGAGCCGTGGAGAGGGCAAGGGATGATCAAACTGCAGAGAGTTCGAAGATGGTTGGTAAAGAGAAGACAGAAGCGATGAAACTGCAAGAAGGGAGATACAGTGAGAGGGGAAGTAGGAGAAAGAAAGGGAATGAGAAAAAGATAGGAGAGGGAGAGGCCGGGAATCAGTGATGCAATGGACAAGCGAGAGGTCGTGTGCTGTCCTGTGCTTCCCTGGGCTCCGAGTCTGCAGGTTCCACCAAATGAGAACACAATGGATAAGCAACGAGCACCCTTTAGAGTATGAGAACAGAGTAGTCGGAGCTGCTGGAAGCTCAAACTCACGACCAATCTATTGTTTGATAGTCTAGCCCGTAATGCAACCGGATGATGTCCTAAGTATGTATGTCCGTCTTCTGGCGGCCGTGACTTGATTCCCACGTCAGTGCCAGAGGCCTAGACCAATCGGCATGTGATAGCGGGAGCACCTTGACCTCATTCCCGCGCATAGAGATGAGAGGAATAATGGCCATGGAATAAACTCTATATACTCCGTACATTCAGGATCATTCCAAGAAGGCATAGCATAGGAGGCACCAAAGGAGGCTCCCCTTTATCTGGGATCTAGTTGTCCGATTCATCATCTTGTCACCTGAACTGTCTCTTCTCACTGGGAATATCTTGGGCCCTACCCACTATTTGATAGGAAAGAGGTGCTCTAGCCACTGTAGGTGGTGTATATATTTTACTCTCTGGTAGCATAGCAGGTGACCTCACAGAAAATACGAAACGAAGCACTCTTGGTCTGGAAAAGGGTAGCTTTTTCTCAGGGTTTGGTTTGCCTCCTAGCTCTTAATATATATCTGCGCCCAGATGGGCCATTTGAGATTCTTCAAACAGCACTAGCCCTTTACGATTGGAGAAGGATACAGACCTTGTCTATAAAACAACTTCTGGGGTTGACTGTTAGTACATCTGAAAGGCTTTACAGCCTCTACTCGTATATGCGCGGGGTTAATGTCTCCAAGTTGTACGCATTATCAGATGCAGGTGGTTGTTGATGGTCTGGAATCCGAGGTCTGGTATTTATGCCTGAATGTTAAGGCTTAAAAATCACGTGAGGTGGTGGTGGGACGCGTAGCCGATGTTTTGATGCTGGGCTCTCCCGCGGCATCGTCAACCTCAATCTCCGAGTCAACTACCGCCACCAACCGCCCAACATCGAGATTCAATGAATTGCTTCTGTTAACAGCTTTTATAGATGGACTTCCTTACCCTGAGCTAGTTATTTTTTGATATAGATCTCGTTCTACGCGACCGCAGGCCAGATTGCCTTTGTTTACATCGTCATGGCTGCAGCGGGCGCGAGGGCGCAGAAGCCGGTCGGCTCTGCAGCCTGGATTTCCACCGAGAAAGAGAACTGCGCGCAGCTGGTAGCCCAGGAGATGGAGGAGATCGAGTTTCCTGCTCGTTATGAGATGGAATGGTTAAACGAACACATGGCAGAAGTCTTCTCAAACAACCAACTGTGCGTTGCTTCGGACGGTCGGCGACTCACCCAGCTTACTGACACTCCCACAGCAATTTCGCGGATGTCTTCAAGACACCCGGAAAACTACGAGGCAAGACTCCTCGGACATTGCGAAAACGTGACCCGACGGAGAACCGTGTGGTTTGTTGTTTCCCCCTCGTTTTCGTGGCCCTTGCTGACCACGATAGCCTCTGAGTGAGATATTCTCCTCCGTACAAAAGAACCGACCCGATCCCACATTCTCCACTAGTCCAGCTGTCCAACGCTCGCCCACGAAAGCTATAACTGCTCCGTCGGCACCTACCCCGCCGGTCGTAAACCAAGGCGCCCCTACTCCGTCTGCTACTGCTCCATCAGCCGCCACTCCTGCAAAGGCCGCGACTTCCTCAGACAAAGCCAAAAACAGCGCGCCAACCCCGACCGAACCCAATTACCCCGACTTGACGCAGGGCATCAACTCTTTCTCACAGTACAACACAGATTCTGGTTACCATGGAATGCCAGACGATGACGATGAAGTCGTCCTTACACAGGTAGCGCCGGAGTCTCAGTCCACACAGCAGTTGGATCCTGAACCTACTTCATTCCGCGAGGCGCGTCGTTCGTCCGTTGATCGCCGCACTACAGATGCCTCATTCCACTCGGCTCCCGAGGAAGTACGCCACCGCGGAGGCACCGCGGAACCCATGAATGTTGACTCGCCGAAGCAAACGCGCAAAGAATATGCGCCTTTCCCCGAATCACAGAAGGAGGCCGAACCGGAAGGGGATGATGTTATGGAGGATAAGCCTGACGACCGTGAAGCCGTGGCGGCGTCAAATGCCAGGAATGTATCGGGGCAAGATGCTGAGTCGACACCGGTCAAAGCTCCCATACCCCAACCTTCATCACCCCAAGAGCCCAACGACCCCGAAAAAGATGAGATGGTTCTTGATGACCTGGACGATATTGGTTCACCGTCGGAAAAGGATTCGCCAGAACGACCCCCGATTCGCAAGAGTAGCCTCAGTTTTGCGTCTCTTCCTGCCAGAGAGCCTCTTGCACCCAAATCAATTGGTAGCTCTAGGCTCTCTAGAACTAGCCACCTTGAATCTATCAAGTCAAATACGGCCTCAAACTATCTTGGTCGACAAACTGGACACCGATTGACTCAAGCGGATAGAATGGATGTTGACGATCCCAAGGAAACTGCGCATGAGGAAGCAGATGAAGACGTAAAGGCGAGCAAACTTCACAACAAGTCATCTACTCAGAGATTGCATGAGAAAATTAGCATGCTTGGGAAAATGCAGCCATCGCGGCCTACCAAGTCAATTCCTGCTGTTGCTGGTCTGTCATCAGGACCGGTATCATACCCTGAGCTACCCGCAGTGCAACCCGAAACCAAATATGAAACTTCCAATAAGAAACAACGCGAGGCTACGCCACCACAGTCCCCAGACGCGGAGGACGACTGGATGAAACCGATGAGTTCGCCATTCCAAGCACAACCTTCGGCCAAGTCAACTGTCAGCAAGCTCAAGACAACCGACCCTGCGACGAGCGATGCTCCTGAGGAACCTTCTTCTCCAATCAAGAGCAGAGTAACCCAAGAAGCAGCAAAAATGAACGCTAGACAAACCTTTGATTTAGCTCGTGGTAAATCTACCACCCCGATATTCTCCTCACCACAGCGGTTCGGACATACGAAGAGCGCCTCCGTGAATATTGATGCCAAGATGACAACAACGCCGATCGGATCCCCGCGCCAGGATGGCCCGCTGAGTGCGTCCAAATCCAGGCTTCAGTCGATCGTAAGGTCCGCCAAAGGTCTCTTCACAAGTGCCGCAGGCATTTCGGCAGCTGCCCGGATGGAGACTTCCTCGCCTGACGAGCCCAGGACACAGCTGCAACGAGCAGACACGGATAAGACCAGCCAACGAACATTGTCGGTATTTAGCCCTCCGCGCCAAGAAGGACGCCGAACCCGAAGTTCCACCGAACGAGAGGAGAAGCGACGGCAACAAGAACTCGAGGAGCGCAAGCAGGAGGAGGAGCTTGCTGAAAAGGCACGGCAACAGGAGAAGATACGGATGACACAACAAAAGGCCACACGGGAAACGGCGCACACAGAATCCGAAGCCCGAGCCCCAGCTGTGCCCTCGAGCCCATCCAGAATGCTGCAGCAGAAATCATCGCGGGAACCCGAACCGGCGGTAGACGTTGCACCGAAAGCTACGCAGGCGAATAGGCCAAACGACCGGCGCCCGCCGAAAGCGACACGTGAATCCCAGCAGAAACCTAAACCTCAACCCGTGTCAGTTCGAGTTGGCAGCGCTCTTTCCCGACATATGCCCCTAGCTTCGTCTGTGGCCTCCAGTGCCGAGTCGAGCATTCCCGTGCCACCTCCGTCCGCCTCGAAAGTGCCGTCGCTGAAGAAGAAAGCAAGCAACCAGTCACTTCATACGGCTTCATCGAACAGCAGCTTTAAGAGCTCTGTATCCAGCCAGACGCAGCGTAAAGCGCAGCTTGCGAGCGAAAGGAAGCGAGAGCAAGAGGAGCGAGAGGCGCGGCGAAAGGAGGAGCAGCGACGCGAAATGGAGCGCAAGCGGGCAGCTCAGCAAAGTCGAGCTGAAGCTGAGCGCCGCGAGCGACAGGTTGAAGACCCCAAGAAGGCGGCTCAGATGCAAGCAATTGAGAAGCGGAGACTGGAAAACGCACGGAGGCTGGAGAGGCAGGGCAGCCAGCAACCTGAAATGGTAAGTTGTTGTTCTGTAATGGTCGGTTGGTGCTGACGGCTTAGGCTCCGACCTATGCGGAGAAGACAGGACCTCAAACGTCGCACCGCGAGACGGGCGCTCCTCGTCCCGCGTCGCGACTGGGATCGGTGCTTGGGCGAACCATCAATCCCCCTGCACCTAACCCAGCTAAACCGCCGAAGAGAGGAATGGAGGAGGAGAATCATCGCTCCGCAGCCGTCAAACCTGGAGCGATGCAGCCGTCTGGAGAAACCAAGCGGAGGAGGACCGATGATGAGCAAAACCGGGCCTCGATGCGACCCACAATGGCGCCGCCGATTCGACAGTCTAACATCCGCAAGGTAGTTAAGCTCGAATGTTCTCTGAAAGTGCTTATACTGACATTTTTAAGGAACCCGCTAAGAAGCCTTCCATATATGGGACTGCCCAGCACTCGGCCGCACCGCAATCTGGCTCCACATTTTTCAAGACTGGCCAGTCTCAGCGGCCAGGGCACCCCATGGACATGGCCAAATATGCCAGTGGCAAGATTCCTTTCGCAGAGCCTCCAAACGCTGGTCCGTCACAATCACACCGTACACCTGGACCCAGTTCTAGCAAAGCCTCGAAGCCGTCGCCCAATTACCCAGACGGCGAGAAAATTCAACTTCCGGAGATTGCGACTGATAGTGAAGACGAGGATTCAGAGGCTGAAATGCTGCCCGTGCCCAGCTGGGCGCAACCGAAGCAGCTCGAAACGCTCCTTCGGGATCAGGAGGGTATGGAGGTTGACTCTATCTTCGGACCGATAGCGCCGTTCTCGCTGGAGGAAACATTCAAGGCGGATAAGAGAATCAAGAAGTTCCGCGAGCGGACAAGCAGCGCAAACTGGGCAGGACCGGATGGACTGACACAAGAGGAAATCCGGAGGGATGTTGCTGAGCGGCAGCGTCTGCGTCTGAACGGCGGATGGACTTTTGGGATGTAGTATTTTATCTGCTTTATTATTTGGCGTTGTATGTGTACACAGATTGGGGCATTGGCGTTATTATTGCATACGGAGTAGGCATAGGCATCTAATATATTGCTTTATCGTTCAGTCACTGCAAAGCCCAAACCTCCCAGTAAATCGGCGCCAAGGCTTCTTCGTTTGAGCCTAGTCGACTTTTCCTCCTTCACACCGCCAGTCTCCAAGACATCAACATCTGTCATTCCTCCGTGTCTATTCGCTGAATGTCAGGGAATCTACAATAGCCCTGTCGCCATGCCGAAGGGCATGCACAATCCGCTGCCCGCATCACTGGGCAGTGAGTCCTTCTTTCGCTGCGACGGGACCACTCCAGCTAATGACCAACCCAACAAGGCGAATGCATAAAAGCAACGCAGATTCTAGACTCCTTCATCAATGGCTCGTGGCGTGGGAGTCCAGGGCGCGAGCTGCCTAAGCACGTGTTGCGAAATGCAAAGGTTTTTCCCTACCTGATATAACTACGCTTGTGTTTGTGTCCGATTAACGCGTTTCTCTTACGAAAAGGCCCTCGCAATTTTAACCGTCACGAAAGCGGGATTCCTTGGCTCCCTCCGCTTTGGCTCAGGCATCCTCATCGCGCGTCTTCCTGACAGTAACGATCCAGACCGTCAAGATGGTGGCAGTATATGGTCGCCCCCCTCCGCGATAAGCACCTTCGGTCTTGGCTTCGGCGGACAAGTAGGCTTCGAACTCACCGATTTCGTCTTCGTACTCAACGACACCGACTCGGTAACCACATTCTCTAAGCTCGGGACTTTGACAATTTCTGGAAACTTCAGTATCGCCTTTGGCCCGCTTGGCAGGAACGCGGAAATTACCGGAGGCCTCAGCACCAATGGCGGGGGAAAGATGATGAGCTTTGCGAAGACAAAGGGACTCTTTGGGGGCGTTAGTGTCGAGTCTGGGGTTCTCGTTGAGAGGCGCTCAGCAAATAAGAAGTTTTATGGAAAGAAGGTTACGGCTGGTGTGATTTTGAAGGGCGATGTTGATGTGCCGGAAGGGGAGCGGCAGGCTGTGGAGGAGCTGATGAGCGTTCTGGGAGAGCTTTTTGCCGCGGATGCCAACATCGACGGTGGGGGTGAGGATGGCGATGGGCAGCGAGGTGGAGATGTCGTGGAGAGAGTACCTGAACTTGGCCCTTCGCCCGGGCCTCAACCTTAAGGGCCCAACCGGCCCCCGAAAGTCTGAACCAACAGCAGAGTCACAGGCCGTGCCTGAGCCTAGCCCGACCAAGGCTGCAAATGCAAGAGAATACTAGCGGGTTCCCGTTAATAGTGCTTTGGGCTTTTAGGCTCCTGCGTTCTTATCGCAGCCATAGGACATGCAGTGCATCGTGCGTCAGCGATCCCAAAGCCATGACAGAGGCGCTATCCACTGTAAATGGCCCGTTAACACGAACTTGGTAAATCTGAGCCAATCAGCGATGAAGCGCGGTGCTCCTGCAGGTTGGGTAGCCACGAATAAGATTTACCGTCGGCATTGACGTGGCTGTGTAGCGCATCGTCAATAACGTACTCACTGCAGCGCAGCAGCTCAGGCTCTTCAAAGCCTCATCTTCTCTCGTGCGCGTTGCTAAGCCGCCCTACATAAAGTAAATATCGTCGCCATGAACCTGCAGCCCCGATCCTGCGCTTTTTGAGATCCTACGCGACAATGGCAGATCGCGAACTCAACATCCTCTCCCTCGATGGCGGCGGCGTGCGCGGCTTGTCAACGCTGCACATCCTCAAGAGCATCATGGAAGCAATCGACCGCGAGCATCCACCGAAACCGTGCGACTTTTTCGATATGATTGGGGGGACGGGGTCTGGCGGGTTCGTTGACAACTACTAAGTCAGTCATCGCGTCTGCTAACTCGCAACGGATAGGTTGCTGGCGCTCATGCTTGGCCGGCTGAAGATGGATATCGACCAGTGCATCATCGGATACACGCGACTCTGCAAGCACGTCTTCGGTCGCAAGAAGCGTCTCTCTTTGACAGGAATGAGTCCGATGTCAATATCGAAACGTAAGGCAAAGCATGATGGTAAGAAATTGGCGACCGCGCTGAAGAGTATTCTCCGCGAACTGGGGCACGAGGATCGGGATATTCTCTTGCAGGATGTGGATTTGAGTTGTCGCGTGTATGTCGCCTCGTCGCTTGAATGTTCAACGATACGGGGATTGAAGCTAATGATGATGTCCATGTGCAGCTTCGTCTGCGTAACCGACGCCTCAACCCAAAAACTCGTCCCCCTCTCCACTTACCCGAGCAAATACTGCCCCAACGAGCTCTACAAGTCGGCAAAAATCTGGGAGGCCGGTGTAGCGACGTTTGCCAATCCGGCCCTCTTCGAGCCCATCGCCCTGGGTCCCGCACGCCGGCGCTACATCGACTCCTCTTCGCAAGCAAATAACCCCATCCGGGAGGTCTGGATCGAAGCGAAAAACATCTGGCGCCTTACAAACCTTGAGTCGCAGCTGCGGTGTCTTGTCTCTATCGGCACGGGGCAGCATACAATCAATCGAGGGTCAGGCCGCAAGACAAGCGGCGTCGGCGGAGTGTTTGGATTCGCGAAAAGCGCTGAAGTTGTAGTTGACCCCGAGGTCGAAACGAACAAGTTCATCCAGGAACATAGCGAGCTTGATGATGAGGGCCGGCTATTCCGTTTCGATGTGCCGAATGGCCTCGCGGAAATTGGTCTTGACGCCGTGGATGAGATGGAGACGATTGTGGATGCGACGCAGGATTACCTGGCCAAGGAGCTGGTCTACAAGCAGGTTAGACGCTGTGGGAAGGCATTGGCCAGGCCGGGAGATAGTGAGGTCTCTTTTCCAATTCGGCGGTGATTTCTCCCCTTATTTTGTTTGGAGGCTGATGTGATTTGAACAGCGTTCTGAGATCATCTGTCATTGATACCATCGCTCTTCTGTACATTTATGGATTCGTTGTCGTTTATACAGCTGCAAGGACTGAGTACTCGGCCCATACAATCATATTCCTATTCACCACAAGGTTTACCCAATCTTACTCATTCTGTCAACACCGATCAAGATTCCACTAGTAATCTGCGGTCCCTCTCGTTGTGCTCTCTAACCGGGCAAGGCCACTAGCGAAGCAGTGCTATTTCTCTGCATTCTAGATTTCAAAGGGATCGAATGCGACGCGACTTGGGGAATAAAGGTTATTATCTTCAGTTGCCCTATCCGCAATTCAATATTGGAAGGTAACGCCGAACTAGACCCCGTTCTCATCCCTCATGCGTATGAGTGCTGATGGGACTGACCATTCTGGAGAAATCAATGAGTCCATAAGCATTTGATATGGACACCATGTTCTGCCTGCGGTGCTGGTCCATCTTTTGGCTTACACAAAGGAGTATGTTAGTGGGCCTAGCGCCTGCAGCTTTCATCCGCATGATTAGAACTGGTAAACATGTTGCATGTCCATATCCCGCAAAGATGCACCTAATCTTTGTGAGGCTGGAAAGAAGTTGCCTATATTATGCTAATCAATGCTGGTTTCCTGCACCTCAGATGCTGCCACAAGCGGTTTAGCCACAAGGCTGCGTGCCAACAAAGGCTGACTGAATGGAGCTGTAGGGCCCGTGGCTTGCTTCCTTGTATTGTTCAGAATATATCAGAGCTGGGTTTCGTTCTTTATCATATTCCTGGTCAGTCAAGGAAGATATGAACTTGTCTCTTTGTTCAAGGGCATGAATCCCAAATCTATGAGTCTTGTCTTTGTCTTGTGCGCTCGACAGAGCAGTCGTTAATACTCTTGGAGGCTTCTTAGTGGTTAGTCCATTAAAACAAGGAGCATAAGTAGGCTTCTCATCTGATCTTTCTCTATCATTTACAACTAGCATTCCACCCAGAGAGTGGGCACCGGCTTCATAAGCAAAAAAGGGCCACTCGGTGGAGTGAACGTCTCTGCCAGAAATTTCAAGCAAACAAGAAAGAACTTTCGCCAGTAACAACAAAGGAAGAGGAACAAAACCGTGGACATGTATGCAGAATCCCCTTCTCCCTATTGCCTACTAAAATCCATGCCTAGTTCAATCACAACGCAAGCAAGAATTATCAGAACCCCATTATAAGCACCACTACCGGCAACAGCACCGGAAGCAATAATGATGATCAAAAACAGAGAGACTAGGTGAAATTCATATAGGTTTGTCATGGCCGTCTACCACACGTGGGCGCACCTCCACCTAGAACGGATTTGCTCTGCCATCGAACAGCTACCTGAGCGTATCATATACGACGAGCCGGCACAGCCCCAAACAGCTCGGGATTCAGATAACTTTGGACCATTGCGGGATCTTGCTGGGTCTGCTGAATGGAGCCCTTCACGCAGGGGGTCTGAAGTTGTCAGTAGCAGTCAGGAGGGATCCGCGGATATTGCAAGTCCAGGATTAGGGTCTGGAGGTAGAAACCAATGGAAACGCAAAAGTGATTAGCTTAGAAGACTGACACTGTTTCAATTGTCTTCAGAAGTAAATGCAAAAGAGTGCTCCGATTTGATTCAGATCTCACGCTCCTTCTGCATTATTGCTATTCCTATTCAAGAGCCTTTCCTATCCGTTGCAAATTGTTATTCCTAGATAATCATACATCTTTCAAGCCTTAGTCGCTTGCCAATATAAAACAGTGCTTTTCGTCTTAGCAGCTGCCCTCTCTATTGTTTATTCAACATCATTTTTCTTAGCCTACTTTCTTAGATTCTGCTAGTTGTACCGTAAATATAATCATGACGATATCGATCTCACCATTTGGTCAGCTTGCTTCTTCCGTTAAACGAAATGGTCAGCTTTTCTTCTATATCTTTCAAGTAGGGACTTGGGCTTGAGGTGAATTCTTGTTCGGTTTCCTCTCTAAGCTCTTGTGAAAAGGTTATATGTACCTCTCACCCAGTAAATAATGCAAATGCCTATCATGCCCGGCAACTTGACTCGTGATCCATTGGCTCATTGCAGATTCCACCAAACGGCATAGTTCCGGGTAAAGGATGATCAGGAGTATAGGAATACATAGACCGCGTACATTCAGAATAGCCAGCGTCCAGGGCATATAAGTTGGCTGTTAGACTATCCCTCAAGGCAATAGTTGCCACTAAGGAGCCTAGCAGTAGGCATGATAGACTAGCAGTCGCCCGAATAAACTTATAGTGTCGATGGGCAAGCTGTTCCTAACAGACTCAAAAGATGAGATAAGCTATAAGCTCTGTACTGGTGAGTCGCTTCAACATGCGTTGAGATTTGCAGGAAGCCTCGCCTGCAAAGGGCAGACAGCACATACACAGGAGATTAGGCACAGAACTGATTGACCGATTGTATGACACTAATCAAGAACTGTAGGTCACTGGAACGACGGGCCTTACACGACTCAAATCTAATACAATTTCAGGTTTCTATATTTTGTCCGGTAGAATACGGGGATATCACTTTTCCAAAGCCATTTCCATAGGTACTATACTGGCGCCAAATCGAAAACAGCGGGGACAGCGAGATACCCTGGCGTTGGTTCTCGAATTCCCACTATATGGGTCTGGATAGGTATGGAAGAGCCAACCCAGTAGATAGTTAACTACTTTAATGACCGCAGTTCCCACTAGTTCCTTTACTCATATTTTCTGTTTCTGACTCCGCATTGACGTCTCACCGATCGATCGTCTTAAAGAATCGCTGGTCATGACGTCAACCGTGCTCCCTACCATAAGACCATCGCAACGCCATCATTTCACCTGCCCAGCTGCAATTTCGTACAATATTTACTTACATGATCAGACTGCGACTCTTCCCAGTTCTCTCCTCACGAAGATATTTCCAACTTACACCTCGCACAATGGTCAAAGACAGCAGTACCGTCATTGAGTCCGTACTTACCTGCTTCTAGCCCGGCTGACCTGCGCGGCCCTAAACCACGCAGCCCAGACTAACAGGACTGCAGCGAATTCAACGGCTTGGTCAACATGACTGCTGACGAGCTTCGCGACTGGCTGAAAGAGGAACAATCGCAGTCGTCAGGGTGGAAGAACGAGTCAGGTTCTGGCGAGACGATCGGGCATGAGAGGTACCTACCTACCCATCCTTTCCTTCCCAATTCTCCCCCAATCTATCCCAGTGACGTTGAGTAATGTTCGTTTGTCGGTACGTAGCGGCCGTAAAATCGTCTCCATCCTCGAGCATAACCCGTCGAAAGACCCTGATGGGTATACAGACGAGGACATCGACCATATGCGTCGCGTGGTCTCGTATTGCAAGAGACACCTTGCGCAGGAGGAGAAGGCAAAGCAGGATACGGGGAGTAAGAGCTATCGCAGTTTGAAGAATTGGGGGCATGATGCGTTGAAGGAGTAGCCTATGTCTAGTTTGGGTTCTGGTTGGTGTTACCCTTAAGCAAGAATAGAAAGCTATTGGAGTTGCTATGTATAGTTCATCCACACTGTAGGATCAGTCTTCACATGGATCCCTACTCTTCATCAGCTTTACCGGCGGCGCTGATGTGATCTGACAACATTCAAGTCGCCCATCTCGACGTATGAGGGTGGATCACCGAAGGGACTGGCACTTAAAATGTTCAAAGACAGTGGATGAGATCAGGCCTAGCAACAAAGGATAGGCAATGGTTGAGTAGGAGAGCGACGACGAGCAGTAGCAACAGAGCTGCTGTGTGACTTTATCCATCAGGTCCATTTCCTCATCCACGAGCTATCGTGTGCCGGAGCGGCCCATGCCCTAGCCTCTGCCTAAGGCGGAACAGCATCGATATTCCCGCCAGTTTAACCTCCCTGCTCGCGGACGGTGAAGAGTCAGGACCTTTCTGAAGAGATCACTGGTGAACATTCTCTTTGCACAACTCCAGTACATTTATTCCCGCCTCTAGGATGCAGTTCGGTCTGTCGTTCCGTTTGACTAGTGCCCTGTTGGCAATCAAGAAACACACCAGTCTGGATGTTGCTGCTCGTAGTTATAGGATATTTCTTCGTTCGGTGTATCAATGGGTAGTAAAGCCTGGCTGATGAACATCAGATTCTCTCTGGGCGCCACATACGCTGAACTAGTCACCATTAGGATTGCCTAATGGCTAAAATGGCACCACCCATTGGCAAGTTCAACGAGTTGAGGGACTCACTGAGCAGTCGACGCGCAGGCTGACCACTAGCGCAAAGAGACTAAGGACCGCCTGTTTGAATATTGGAGACCTTTTCATACCCAATTTACGTCAAAAACGCGCGGTTAGGGGGAATCCTCGGCGCAACATTTCTCTCTACCTCTCCTATGATTTCTGACGAGATGGCTGAAAGCAGCTATTTTTACCTTAGCGTCTAAAACCTTTGCTCCTGGGCCTGTTCTCAGGACCGGTTTCTAGATTTCTATAAGTGGCACATATCTCCAAACATGTAGACTCCTCAGACAACGAACCCTCAGTAATGGCCGTGCAATACGAGGCTTAAACCTACAAGAGCCGTCTCGAGCTTCAGAGTGTAATGCTAATGCTACCATGGTACTTTGGGATGATATTATATAGAACTTTCGGCAAGAAGCCAGCGGACTCATGCTATTGTACGTCCTCTCGCGCCCTCGAGCCAGATACGGTAGTGTCGGCGCTACTTATTCCCAGTACGCCGGGGCCGAAAGCACGCCGTCGACACTAGACCCCCGCTAATAACTCGGCCAATTGCGGGAGAACCAACGCTGATTCGGCCGTCAGCCGAAATGGGTTCGTGCTAATAGCGAAGATGAAGGGGTCTAGCTGAGGGGTAGTCAACCTGCAGTCCTTATACCGCGACGTCCAATTCCCAATATCCCCCGAACTCCATCATTCTAATCCTTCTTCCTTGTCTTATCGGTCATTGATACACGATGTCGTCAAATACCAATCCACCGCCTTCTAATGACAAACACAGCCTGGATGGTAATGGCAATGACTTTGCGATTGATGAGAGCGTCTTCGCATTCACCCCGCGCAGACTCCGCGTTGTGTGCGTCGGCGCCGGATTCTCAGGCCTGATAATGGCGTACAAGCTGAAACATGAGCGGCCACTCAGTTTTGTCGATTTTACTATCTATGAGAAGAATCCTGAAGTTGGAGGAACGTGGTATGAGAATGTTTACCCGGGAGTGGGATGGTAGGCGTTCCTCCACTACGGCATGGGATAAGTGCTGATAGATATGGATGCAGTGACATCCCCATTCGTACGTTCTCCCATTTCCTCTCTTTATTGTTATTCTTATCCTATATAATATATTTAATTATATTATTTTTTAAACATTTATGCACATACCTATCGCGTGGCTAATTGTGAAAGATAGCTACATCTTCTACTTCAACCCGAACCCCCACTGGTCGCAGTGCTACGCCAAGGGCCCTGAGATCCAGCAGTACATCCTGGGCACGGCAGAGAGGTACGGACTGAGGGAGAGGATTCAGTTTAAAACAAAAGTCATCAGCTCAATCTGGAACGAAGAGGAGGGCAAATGGGACCTGAGGTTGCAGCGTGGAAAGGAGGTGTTCGAGGATAAGGCTGACGTGCTGATTAATGGAAGCGGAGTGCTCAAGTAGGCTCCCCCAGTATTGATTGGCTTATTGTGCTAAGTATATGTGGATGAGATGAAGCTGACGAGTGAAAGTAAATGGACGTTTCCTGATATTGAAGGAATTGATACCTTCCAGGGGAAACTCGTCCATACAGCTAAGTGGTGAGTTTCTTATTCCCCGGTGCAACCCCCATCAAGAGCAAGCCTGATCAGAAAGGGAGCAGGGATCCTTCCTACGACTGGACAGACAAGAGAATCGCTGTCATTGGTAACGGATCGTCAGGTCTCCAAGTCGTCCCAGCGCTCCAGCCAAAAGCCAGCAAGATCGTCAACTACATCCGGCACCCAACCTGGATATCCGTCAACATAGCTGGCGACATCACAAAAGACCACAGAGGGACAAATTTCGCCTACACAGAAGAGGAGAAGAAGTTGTACCGCGAGAACCCTGAGGCATTCCTAGAGTACCGAAAGTATGTCGAGCGCAGCGTTAACAGTGTGTTTAAAATCATGCTCTCAGGCTCAGAGGAGAACAAATTCCTTTTCAATCACGTCAGCCAGGTGATGCGAGAGCGTCTTTCGAAGAGCCCGCATCTGATTGAGAAACTCATACCCGATTACGAGATCGGCTGTCGGAGACTCAGTCCGGGGGATGGGTACCTGGAGGCCATGCAGGCCGACAATGCGCGGTTCTGCTTCAATAGTATAGTTTGCATCACTCCGCAAGGAATCCGCACAGTGTCCGAGACTGGGACAGAGTCGGACGAAGAGTTCGACCTGATCGTTTGCGCAACAGGCTTTAACACCTCCTTCATCCCAGCCTGGACGCTCATCGGCCGAGACGGGCGCCGTCTCGATCACGAGTGGAAGGATATCCCCACAGCATATTTCTCGCTCTGTGCAGGAGGAATGCCAAATTATTTTGTGTTTGGGGGGCCGAATGCGCCAATAGGGCATGGATCTAATCCTCTAATAATGGCCTGGAATGCCGACTATATGCTCGATTGGATTGAGAAGATTGCAATGGAGGATATCAAGTACGTCTATCCTGGGTCTTTCCCTTGACTGTATAAGTGAGACTCGCCCAAGCTAACAGGACAATGCAGGTCTGTTGCCGTGAAAGACTCAATTGTCCACGCCTTCAACCGATACGCAGCAGAGAATCTAAAGCGTTGCGTGTGGTCCAAGGGGTGCACCGCCTGGTATAACAAGCAGAATGGTTCTGGAGAGGGAAATACCGTCACCGCATTGTATCCGGGGAGTGCTCTGCACTATAAAGGTGAGAGTGTCGCCGTTCTTGCTTTCCGTTCCTGAGAGTTGCTGGGGGTGATATACTGATCTGGTCGGTAGAATACATCAAGACCATCCGCGGCGAGCATTTTGATATCCGTTATAATACATCAAATCCGTTCCGGTTCCTGGGAAATGGAGAGCTGGAGATGGAGAGGAATGGCGGGGATACGGCTTATTACCTGCAGTGATAACAGAAATAAATGGACGCAGCGGGACCGGCTTGATAAAAGGGGCTATGAACAGTAGTAACAAATAAGCTTACTGGATTTGACGAGTGAGATATTGGTGATGGCGGGGCAGAGAGGAACTGTGATATCTTGTAACTCACAAGTTGGATCCACTGGGCTCTGTATAGACAATACTGAATGGTCAGAGTAGCTGCCAGAAGAAACTAGATATTGCTTCAAGGCGCTTACCGCATCTTCTAGCTTTCTTGTTAGCTTTGAGACTCCCCTGCCTGCACCAAGAACTATACGCACAGTTGTGGTTCGTATCACCAAACTATACGATAGAGAAGTCACATTTGCAACCTTCCAGACATTCAGGCGTATAGATGTTAGGAAACCCAACAACGAAACAGGAAGATACCCGTACAACATGACGGCGTCTGTTAGCGTCAGCATGTACATTTGAACCGTAAAATAGATTGGCAATATGCCGGTCCTTATCATTCCAAGAGAGAGGGCTGGAGATACGCACTCGAAGGAATATACACACTCCTGTCTTCAGTTCCTCCTGCCTGATCCTTAACCTAGTTATGACAACACGGGATACCGATTAAATTGCACGTAGGGTCTACAGTCCCCGTATTATTGCGTAGCCTAATCTGAGTAAAGCTTACCAGTAGAAGGGGAGAGAAACTGGTCTGTTCGAGCGGAGAGGACTAGTCCGCTATCGCAATTTTTATTATTATTATCTTTGGACAAGAATTCATTCCCATCAACAACGGTAGAAAGTTCATAGCAATGGAATTATAAGGGCTAGTTCTAGCCCTGGAGTATGACGAATATGGTAGGATAACAACAAGGATAGAATATATTGAAAACGGGTGAAGAGAAATAGGCAAGAAAGGCAGCAAGGTGGCGTCCTTGGTACCTAGGGTAGAGGACGGAGGTAGTTTAGTACATGCAGTAAGTAAGCATATCCAACGAAGAAGCAGGCTAGCTCTACAAAGTCGAGTCCTTCGAGTTGTACCCATAATCAGGGGTGCCTACAGGAACAAAGAGCATGAAACCAACATATCAGCCAGCCCGACAACGTAAAAAGATAGCTATAGCGTAAAGATATTTGTAGGGACCTACCGGCCTCTAAGCCTGCAATAATCGCAGTACGTATATTCTTGAGCCCAATTGTCACTAGAACATCCCAGGCACAATCAGAGCCGACACATATAATTAGCATGGAACAATCCAATCACCCCTTCCCCATTTTCTAGTACAGCCATAAATGCCACCAGGCCCCGCAGCGCCTGCAGGCACTGCTCGAACATAATCATGAGGAAATCTTTCGGGGCACTCAAGGCGACATCCTGCATGATGCTGTCGTCAGATTCGAGACCGGTACAACGAGCTCGGCAGCCAAGAAACGGAACAGCCGTTGTTTGACGCGCAACTGGATGAGTCACAGGTAAAGAGGTGCTTTTGTATTACTTGAAGGGACTACATCAGACGCTTGAGAGGAGTATGTCCAGTCTGAGCCCGGTAAGGGTGGCGTTGCTGATAGACAGAGTAGGTATCGATCTTGCTATGTATGAGGAACAGAGCGGCTGTGATTATCGTGCTGGTACAATGCTGGCTGGGTGGTTGCGTGTCATTGCTGATCAGACCAGCCGGTTCTGCTTGGTTGCGGATGAGATTTCTGAGGTGATGGGCTTGGAGGGCAAATTACCCTCGCAGCTATGGTGAGGAACTAAGACAATTACATCAAGCGGACTCAGATAAATAAGAGCGGTGTATGATCCTATGGTAATTTGCTATGGCTCTCTGAGTTAAAGATACCTGTACCTGGCGTGATTAAGTCACGAGCTGTTATATTGTCCAGGCCGTGATCTTCCCCAGACAAGCATGTCTAGATAGCCGCGATAGAAACCCAGATATTCACATATATCTCTAACCTGAGGTCTCGAAGAACAATTCTAGTCAACGATATTTGAAACCTAGGCCTTGAGATTGCCTGCTGCATTCCTAACTGCGGTTTACATTTGCCTGCATTCTTACCACCCCAGCTCTAAGGAGCATACTATAATCTTACGTGCAAAATAAGTATTTGCAAGGCTGATTGTTCCAAGCCAATAAGGCCTGAGGGATTGAAATCCCTCACTTTCTAAAGACATAATAAGTAATTATTTTCCTGTGAATCGTTCACCAATGCCGGAGTCAGTTCCCTTCCCAAGTATAGTAAAACCCTGTAAAATGCCCAGGCCTTTGAATGCGAGCCCATATACCGAATATGTGCCGAAAGCGTTTTGTAGATAATACATGACTGCATTTATACATTGTATTGTCCATATATGTCAATGGTACTACCCGCGACATCATAAAACCAAACAAACCTTTTCCGGAGAATTGCAGACTTGGATAAGTTCATATAACCAATAATAAGCCAGCTCTAAGCCTAATTCAGCTAGCAAGTTGTTATTCCGTGGAACCTCAGGATTCTCAGTACGCCTAACGAGCTGAACACGAGGGGCCATTTTCCCAACACTCTGCATTCTGCACACTCCACTTCACTTCTGCACACGCAAGGGTGTATTCCTCCTGTTAGTGTATATCTTATATTAATTCTAAACCAGTCAAAATGCTTCGCAAAAAAGAAGCATACACTAGCATAACCCCTATACCTCCCTCTGTCCCCCGTCAACTAGCGATCGACATCCTGCACAGCCACAGTGAGATCATCACCCTCAGCCCTCTCGTCCTCTCGCACCAACCCGTCAAAGCGCCCCGAAATGCTCCAGCTGAGGAGTACTACCTCACCTGGTACGAGATCACCGAGCGCGTGCAGTACGTCCCGGGGATGGGCAAGCTGGGCTCGGGGAAGATCAGTTTCAAGGGATGTTTCCACGATGAGCCCTGGGGATTAGTGACGCATGTATATGCACCACTGGGAATCGATCTGCGGCATCGGTATCGCATCGTAGACAGCACGGACGAGTCGGTGCTCAAGTCAGGTGCAGAAGAGAGCCCGCCAGCACCGGGCGAGGCCGGGAAGGGCCTTTACCTGTGCGTGGACACCGAGATGGAATGCAATATCACGCTCATGCCTCTGGTGAAGGGGCAGCAGAGGACCGCCCTAAAAGCGCTCATTGATCGATTTGTGAAGAAAGCGGAGCTTCTTGATTCTGGGGTCCTGCAGGCTGGCACGACGGAAGATGGGAAGTTGAGGACGTGGAATCCGGCTGACCGGAGCAGCTCGACGGCCATGATGCAACCGGCATCTTCGACTCCGCTGTATCCGGGTCCTGGTGAGATGTCGCCAAGGTCATCGTTGTATCAGGCGCCTTCGTCGCCGACGGGATATCCACAGCGGGGATCAGTATCATCCCAGGGAACAAACTTGCAGTATGGGCGGGAGAATCGGCGCAGCTTTGCTGTGGAACTACCAGCTGATACTCCTAATGAGCCAGTTTACCGGCCTTACCTACCTAAAGCTACGGCTGGCAAGTCTACGGAGCTGCCAGATAGCTCTTCGCGATTCCAGCCGGGGTATCCAGCCGAGCTACCAGCAGGGAAATTTAGGAATAGGTAGCAAGGGCTAGATATTGCTTATTAAGACCGCCAAACTGATAATATGTCTGAAGTTGGTGTAAGATTCTTTCAAATTGATCTTTTATAGTTGTTTAGTACGGTTTATGCCGATTAAGCATTGAATTCATGGTTATATCAACAGCCGCTGGAATATTCCCGAGCGTTAAGTCCCAAAGCCTCAAATTTCAAGTGCCGTTTGAACCCTACGACGATTGAATACGGACTTTTGCAGTGAGCTTGGAAATGGCAAGCAGATCACCAAACTTACCTGGCTGACCCTCGCAAAGCAGTGATATCTCACCCAGACAGAATCTTCTGCTACTCCAGCATAGCTAGTCTTTAGTGCAAACTCATAAATAGAGCCCCATACTATGATGGATCAAACTTGAAGCAGCTTGGGTTGGCACCAATCACCAGAACGGCTGTTTCGACAGATGCGACATGGGGCAGATATTTACAAACAAATTGCCCAAGCAAGATATTATATAGTTTAACCTCGGCATTAGCATGGACCTCGCCAATTCTCAAACAGTGAAGAGGAATTTCGCTTTGGTCTAAATCACTGAGTCAAAGGAACAGAACCAAATGTCTATTTCACCAGCATTGTAGGTTAACAATTGTTCAGTAGGATTTCTATCCCCTTGTTCGTAACGCCCTAGCGAAAGGGAAAACGATTCTGGTCCACATCCACTTCACTAACCAAGAGATATAGGAGCTCAGGTAAGTAGTATACACCTGAAATCAGTTGCGCAATTTCCACAGCAGGCAATTTCCTGAGGCAGGTTGATTGAGGGTGTAGAAAGAGCTCATTTTTGACAGTTCACTACGTATGCTGGGATAATGCGCCCAGGGCAATGCCTTGGTTGCTGTGAATCTTCGAAAAAGGATTGTTGTGCCATCTCACTAGCAAGTACATGCTCCCGATCAATTATCGCCATGCGAATCAGAAGGGTGATGATACAGTACCAAAGGTTCTACTGCACGACTTAATTTCTAACGAGATACTCTATGCAATACACAGAATCCACCGGGTAAGAGTTCGAATAAACTAAAAGGCGGTTTTACTGGGTTATCGCATGCAGAATTACAAATCTAGCTAGAGCTTATACAAGGTCCTAGGGTTAGAGATGCCGCAATTTGATTACAGGAAGACAATGTCGTGAAATAGTGGTATTACGCCAAATTACAATGCTGAAATTTAAAGAACTACTATATTACTTCTGATCAGAATGAGATCTGTTGAGTATTACAATAAGCTCCAGAAGGGGACTCTGCAGTTGCCCCAGTGTTAGGAGACCCTGGGCCAAAAAAACCCAGGTTGGAGGCCGTGACTGATTCGGAGGGCGGAAGCTATGGGATGTTGTCAGATCCATGGATATTCTTTAGTCTGGCATAGCTTATGCAGCGATGGACGCAGGGGATACGTGTCAAGTTAGGAATAAGTGGTCATTTGCGACTACAGCAACCGAGGCGATCTCGAAACCGTCTTCTGGACCTTGGGACTTTCCAGTCGCTTATGCCTAGCTCAGGAATGCTTTGATACCTCATCTCTCAAAGAGCTACAGTATCCTCGTTCAAGCTCTGCGGACCGGGTCGGCCGTCCATGTGGACTTGGGAATGACGGGAACTGGTCCTAGAAGTCCGCCACGGCGATAGGCGGATGCGGACACTCCTGGTGGTTTATCCTTCCATTCATGATAGCTGTTTGAAGCAGAAACGGGGAGGTAGGGTCCTGGCGTCGACCAACAAATGTCGCTATGTACAGAGTACACCCAAGCTAGGGCACTGGCTTCTAGACCCACGACGCGTTACCTTCACGTACAACAGAGGGAGAAGAAAAGATGCATTCGCGGGTTAAATCAGCCACCCCGTTGCCCCGCCGGAGGCGTAAGCCAGCTATTGACCCTGCCATTCTAGCCTTGGGTAACGACAACAAGTATCTATACATGGGTCCGTCCACGCCGCTGATGTGCAGGGAGTCGGGCCTTCTTCATGATCCTAATCTTGAAGACGGCTGACGTATACCGCACGACTAGCGGTTCACGGGCCGTGAAAGACCACTAAACATGAGGTATAGCTTATTATTCAAGGTAGCTGATTCGTTGACAGGGTGTGGATTGATAGTGCTGACCGCGGCGTCGTGCAGTGCCTGGACGGCGCCGGCGGATGCCACAGTCCACGGACCTCGTGCTGTCTAAGAGACCTTTATGTGACTAGCTCAGTAGTTCTGAAACGCGATGGATCACTCAATTTTGCCGACTCAGATTGGATGAGTCTACCTCCCCTGCGAATTTCCAAGGGCTGTGTGGGGATTGTGGGAGCTGTGGGGAGGCGTACCGTAGACGGGATGTCCAAGATATCTGCTCCCCATTATATGCAATTATAGACAATTATGGAAATAGGTCCCTCGACACACTGTGCTTGTGGTATACCTCTACAGCCGTGACATGGGCAATGGCCCTCCTGCGTTCTGATTGCCCACTACGTCTTATCCTGTTGGCCTGCGGAATAGAAGGAGGCCCAGGACACCGATTGTGGGTATTGCCCTAATATCACGTCAACGAATTCACCTACTTTATCCCAACTGTGGGACGTGCGCTAGCCCACTGCAAGCGCCAGCGTCTGACAGACGCCATCCGTGACCCAATTCCCATAATCTACTGGCTCTTCTATAAACCAGTCCCCTTACTGGCCCGTTTTCAGGGAACCAGCGCCGATCCCTGCCGAACTCCGTGATAATCAGGAAAGGAGTGAGATCCGCAGGGCTGCAGACCGGGTCTTCAGGCGACTTAGACAGACAGCATTCGTCAGCAACTGACGTCTCCTACACGCTTAAAGTCTGGGCAGTCTTCTCCTCGATAGCTTGCGCCGTATTGGCTTCTCTTGGTGTGTTGACCGTCCACTAGCTGAAGCAATGGGCTGGTAATGGCGGCAAGGGACCTTGACCTTCTCTTGTCCAGACGGATCGATATTTTGACGGAATGAATTACGATTCGTGAGCGGACGGGCTCCGGCGGGGTGAAAAAGACGACGTCGACGGTGATGCCGGCCTCGAGTTGAAGGACCTGTTACGAGACGGGGGATATAAATACGGCTCCAGTAGGCGTGTGTTTCTCTCTCTGCCTTGAGCAAGCGCACTTCCCTTTCTCTCTTCATCAGCCCTCCAAGGATTTTGGCTCCTCTTTTCTGTGGGCAAATATGCATCTCAGGAATCTTCTTCAGTTGACGCTTCTCCCTGTCCTGGTGGCGTCTCATCCAGGCCACGAGGAGAAGCTTGCCACACGAGAGCTGCTCAACTACAAATCGCACCTTCGCCGCAGCCTGGGCGCCTGCGCCCGCTCTTTTGAAGAGAGCGGCCTCAGCGCGCGTGCAGTCTCCCGGCGCGCCCAGCTTGCCAACGCCTACCGCAAGCACCGGCTGACCGCGCGCGACACCTCAGACGTGCTGAGCACTTCTCACCTCTCGAACGAGTCCTACACGCTGTCCACCCCCGAGACTGAGATCTTCAGCGCCGACAGCACCTGCACCCTGAACCCGGAAGGCGAGACCGGTCCTTTCTGGGTCAGCGGCGAGCTGGTGAGGACCGACATTCTGGAAGACGAGCCCGGCGTCCCAGTCGTGATCGAGTACCAGTTCGTGGACGTAAGCACCTGCCAGCCCATCGCGGATCTCTACGCCGATACCTGGAGCTGCAATGCGACGGGCGTGTACTCGGGGGTCTCCGGTAACAACGGCAATGCCGACGACGAGACGATCCTGCAAAAGACCTTCCTCCGCGGCGTCGGCAAGACCGACGAAGAGGGTGTTGTCACCTTCAAGACCCTCTTCCCGGGCCACTACTCTGGCCGCACGACGCACCACCACATCATTGCACACCTGAATGCCACGCTTCTTCCCAATAACACCCTCACTGGTGGCTCGGTGCCGCATATTGGGCAGCTTTTCTGGGACCAGGATCTTATCTACGCGGTGGAGGCGACGGAGCCGTACAATACTAATACGGTGGCTATTACGACTAACGAAGAGGATCGGGTCTTTAGCGACGAAACGAGCGGGACGACCTCCGATCCGGTCTTCAATTATGTCTACCTCGGCGACAGTCTCGAGGACGGTCTGCTTGGATGGGTGACTGTTGCTGTGGATCTGTCTGCTGAGTACTCGCCTGCCTACAGCTTTGTCTGGACTGAGAGCGGCAGCGAGGCTGTCTCCGGACACAGCGATGACAACGTGAACGGCGGCGGTGCTGGTGGCCCTGGGGAGTCTGGAGCGCCTGGTGGTGAGCCCACGGGTGTTCCTACTGGCGCGCCTACTGGTGGTGCTGGATTCTGAATCTATGACTGGGAGAACATGGATTACTCTCTGCTACTGTCGCTACCGTGTTTGTGGATCTATGCCGTGTTAGGCTTCTGATCCTGTCTTCTGTCTCTGCTTCGTGTATACCGTCTACGGGCAAAGTATGTACTTAGTGCCTTTTATCTTCATTTGTGTCCTTGATCGATAAGCCCAGATATTAAGGATGGTCAACGACTTTATATGCAATACGAACTTGTTGACTTCGTTGTCTAAGCTTGCAGATTCAATGGGTGCCACCTCTGAGTATAGGTGCAAAGGGATGGTCAAAGGGTGTCCGTCTATAAGTAACATGACTAATAGATTTCCCCAGCCTGGGAAGACTACTAACTATGGATGCAAGATGATGCTATTGACCTAGCAGATATTACAGCAAGCTTGATCATAACTTTGCGCCGGTGCAGGCCACGGAGACCCTGCATCTAAATATGCTGTCTAGGAAACCATGAAGACACCAAAATGTGGTCAAACATATACACTATATATTATCCAACACCATTAATACAACTCAATATACCTCCTGTATCATAATCCTGAACCATTTTTCCATATCCAAAAATGCAAGAACGCTAGACACCCGAATCATACTGCTCAATCCCATACTCCTCATCATACCCATTCCACGTATTACACGCATTCACGACAAAATCTCTATCGACATTCTCCCGAATCTCATCGATTCGCTCTACAAACTGTAGTGCAAACCCTTCCGTCGTATGCCAGCCAATATGGCAATGCATCAGCCATGCGCCTGGGTTATCCGTCTCCCATGCCATGACTAGGTACCCGTTCCCCGGGAGAACGGCGGTATCCCGTCGTGGGGGATTAGATGTCTGATACTTTCCGTCCCAGGGATTTGTTCCCTGCGCAAGGATGAAGAAGTCGTGCCCGTGTAGGTGGATGGGATGGGAGACGGGGATTGTTGTGTTCACGATCATGTAGACCCATTCGTTCGCGTTCGGGAGCTCGATCACGGCGGAGGAGTTCTCAAAGGAATCGTCGCCATTGAGAATCTGCAGCAGCGTCGGGTCTTCCCAGTAGACCTGCATTGTGGTGGAATTCAAGAACCAGCGGAAGAAGTGGTCTTCATTGAAGGAGACGCTGGCGAGGGCGTTATTCTGATAGTCTGGCGGTTGCACGTCTCGAGCTACGTGCGGAACTAGACTGGCCATAGGCTCGTCCATGCAGCTGTCTTCAAAGGGGAAGGGCTCGGTTATTGGTGTGGACGGCCTATTGCCGTAGTAAAAGATGCCGCGGATGTTGCCCGGGTCTTCGATATCGGAGCAGGATTGCTGGGGGATCGAACGTAACCAGAAACTGTCGGCTTTTGAGCGTTGGTTGGCAGTAACGATGACATCGTAGCGCTGGCCTGCGATCGTCTATTAATATACATTCTCCTCTTGGGCAGTGGAGGTCAGGGGCTACCCATGGCAAGACTAACAGCCGTCGTCTTATACGGCTTGACCGGCACCAGATCCATTGCGATGACGGTTAGTTCATGGTCGTCAATCATGAACTTGTAGTGCGTGTCAATGGCGCCGTTGATCAAGCGCAGACGATATGAGGTCCCCTTTTCAACCTTCATGTTAAACCGCTCGCCCGTCTCTTTTTGGCCTTTGGCCTGGTACCCAGAGGAAGCAGAGCCGTAGACGCCCGTGCCGTTGATCAGCGAGTTGTTGAGCAGCGGAGGGCCCACGGTCTGCGCGTACCAAAAGAGCTCCTCGAATGTTTGGTGCGTCCAGTCGTTGAGAAAGATCGTGCCCGCGTCGACGTCGTAGTTCTCTGTTGCTGGGCCGTTGATGATGATAGGCCCAACCACACCATCCCACGCTTGCAGACTGATGTGTGAATGGTACCAAGTCGTCCCGTACTGTTGGGCGCGCCAGCGGTACGTGTATTCGTGGTCTGGGGTGATGGGGCACTGTGTGATCGAGACAACACCATCGTGCTCGTTTGTGTTGAGCTGTCGGATCCCATGCCAATGGATTGTGGACCCATTGAGGGTCTCATGTAGGTTGTTCTTTATATGGACGACGACTTCGTCGCCCCAGTCTGCGAAAATCGTTGGACCGGGGATCGTCCCATTCACGGCGACTGCTGACCGGGAGATCCCGTCGGGAGATACGGTAATCTCGTCTAGCTCCAGCCAGTACTCTCGCACTACTCCCGTGTCTGGAGTGATGTCGTGGTAGTTTGTATCGATGGAGTAGTCGCACCATTCTCTGCGGGTGTCCGGGGTGTTTCCCGCGCAGGGAGTTTCGGTTGCTGTGACGGTGGGAGTGGAAGTTGTACTTGTGCTTGTCCTGGTCCTTGTGGTTGAGCTAGTTCTTGTTCTCGTTCTAGTCTTCGTAGATGTTGGCCGGGTGGATGTTGTCCTTGTCTGAGTAAACGAGGTCGAGGTTGGCCGAGGACGCCCACCACCGCCACGCCCACCACCTCCACCTGCTACCGAAGGAGTAGAGTCAGAGGCAGAGGCAGACGAAGCGCCTTCCTCTTGCCTCCGCTTCAGAGGCGAGACATCGGTCCCAAAGAGTAACGAGCGTTCCTCGGGCTGGAAGTCGTGCTCAAAGACCCAGGAGGCAGAGGCACAAAGTGCATATAAGAAGAGAAGAAAAGAAGAACGCAGCATCATGTAGCGATTGAACACGACAGCTGTCTTATAAAGAAGATACAATTAAGCCATAGAAAGAAGAAACCAGGTTGTAGAAATTACAGTGCGTCTGATGGTCCAGCGCACCAGCCTTATACCTCAGCCTCCAGCCGACGAGAGCCGAAAGCCCTTATTCCTGGCTGAGCATGTCTCTCGCTAGATCAAGATATTGTCTCGACAAGATATTCCATTTTCAGAAACAAATGCGCCCGGACCGGACTGCTACATGTCTAGCGTCCAGCTTCCGGTCTAGAGTAAGACAGGACATACCACACGATCAGCACCGTACCCCATTATTCGGACGCAGCATGGTCTGCCTTGCATAGCATCCACCAGGCTCACCGACCGCTCACCCTGTCCCTGCCTAGGACATTTAATTCTCTATCCGTCTAGGGCCGTATCGACCAGTCACAGAGAGAGCAGTTCACAGCCCGGCTCGCCCGGGAGACCGATATAGAAGCATTACAGTATCAGCCGGCTGCCGGAATCAGCCCTAGCCCTGCTGGCCTTGGCCCATGGCCATACCGTCAGTCATCGGACCGGCTACATGGCATGACATGACATTGCATGGCGGACATGGATTGTCGATAAGGTGGAGCTAGCTGCAGCACCAGATTAGGTATACGAGTTCCAATCAAGATAGGGTTCGCTGATCCTTCGTCCATCTGGCCGTGGGGCTGAAAATAGTTTGGCGAACTGACCAAGTAGATTCGGTGTATACAAGTTCGATTCTATTGGCAATTACCTAAGGCTATTGCTGTTGGAACTGGTTTACTTTTAGTCTGCTCGTGCCATGCGATGCGTGTCTCACTCGCTGGGTCCATAGGCGCATAGGGCACACGCCAGCTCGCGGTGACTTTCAGCGCCTACTGGGTTTGGTTTGGCTTGCAGATGGTTGCTATTTAGAACTTCGCGTGGCTCATCGACGGCATTGCTGGACGCAAGCGGCCATTGGTCACGTCTTAGAACGGGCAAACAGAGCACTGTCTTGTCTCGTGTTGTAAGGCCAGAATATTGGGGAAGAAGGCGCTTAGACAAGACTGGATGATGTACTTCCAACCCTGCGTAGCAGCCAGACTGCAAGGATGAACAAGACGATGAAAGTGCCCTGGCACGACTCGGTTGGACAGGGAGATTGGGGTTTCTTGGACCTGGCATTGTAACCAGGATGATTCGTAACCGACTCTCCTACACTCCTGCTGCCTAGACTCTGAACAGGCCGGGCGCCTGGGTCAAAATTAGGTCTGTGGCAATGCTCATATACGCATCGTAGTCCGATCTCCAGTACGGCTGCCTGTCTGTCTCTCCTTTGCAACTCCATAAACTTCCATCTCGAACACTCATTGTGGACACTCGTTGATTTCGCCCCAAAACAAATAAGAGACGAGGGCTATGCTAATGCTGAGAATGCTCTCCCGCGCTCTCTTTTTCGCAGCTGTCTGCGTCTCTGTGGCCGGGGCTTCCGCATACCCCATCGACGACCGTCAGGAACCCAATACGTCGGACGCCTTCAGTCTCTACGCTTACGGTGATGGAATCAGTGGGTTGCCGGTCTTCTATGCTGACGGTATCTGCCTCCCTTCCCGCGTTCTATCTGAGTGGTCCAGTGTAGGGACCCCTACTGACAGTACTGTCCCCCAGGCAAAGCCCAAGTCGGCGATCCCAAACTCTCCACAGCAAAAGTAACAGTGGAGATCTACTGTAAGCCCTTCGTCTCTTTAACTGGACCCTTGTCGACTCCCATCGACCACTCTAACGGCAATCAAAAGTTACAGTTGCGTCTGCTTCTCCCAACACGTGGATCGCGCACCCGAAGAAAAAGGAGGCCGCATCGTTCACCTCCGTTGTCCTGACACTCCCCTCCGGCGGCTCGGCCGCAGGCGACGTCGTCTTCAAACCCAAGACCTCACAGCTGGTGGAGTCCGACACGGCGAGCGTGTTCAGTGTCTACGGAAACTATGTTCTAATCAACACGGCCGGTGCGAACTTTTACGCCGAGAAGACCGATATCGACGGTGTCTGGGATCTGGTCTGGAGTGATTCGGGGTCTGGCTATGTGGCTATCACGTTGAGGACGATTGCACCGAGTACGGAGTCTATCTGAGTCGGTTGAGGGGGGTTGGAGTGCCGTTGGTGGAGGGGAAATTGGTGGATGAGGGGTAAATGCTGGTAGACGAGTCGGTGAATGAGATTGCTATAGACCAGATAGGCAATAAGCTCTCCCAGTTGGAGTAGTTAGGTTGGATAGGATGGAGTAGGGTAGGCTAGGCTAAAGATGCGAGGCAATCAGCATGACATATTGATTCAATATCGATATTTTCTCCGCAGTTCCCCCGGCCCCCACCAATATCTCTCACGACACCAAGTCGCATAGCCCAGACTCACCTGCTGGGATGACCGGCGGGCATGGCCATGAGGCTGTCCAGCCAGCCCAGACTAGCCCAGCCCGGGACGCCCCGGCCAGCACAGACCGGTTAGGGCACCACCATGCCATGCATGAGATCCATGAGACTAGCCAATGCCCGACCACCGATTACCGACAGCACGGTACTTGCAGAGAGTCTCTCAAGCCGGACTCCGCGGGCGATTCGTCGAGACTTTCCACCTGGTTTCGGGCAAAGTGATACGTCGTTTTGGTTTCCCAATCTGACTCTTACCCCCCCCTCTGTCGGCCACTTGCTAGGCCAACACCGAGTCACTTCCAACGCAACAGGGCTGTCACGAGCGCAGCAGAGACATGCAAGCCAGCCGCAGCGGTGTCACGATGGCTCAGGGTAAAGAGTGAGACAAGCAAAGATAAGGCGCTCCAAGCTTATCGTAAGAATCGTGATCTCCGAATTTCCTGCTCGACAAGGTTGTATCGCTACGTCAGCGGTCTCAGACTATTCCGATCCCACTAGTAGAGAGGATCTACTGGGCCTAACCGAGTTCACGGCAGTTGAATTGCTGATCAAGTTTCAGCCGCGCCTGAGACTGCCAATCCCGATCTCGGATTTACCGCTACTGTCGACGAATCGAGTGTCTCCACGATCTTGACAGGAAGCTCAGACCTTCATGGGCTCCTTCGACATGCAACTGGATCCTTCAGAAGCTCGTATCGCGTGGCGATGCAAACCCTTTCTATTCATAGGCTCAGGCCAACTTCCAAGCATCCCCTCTGAGGACGATGCAGCTCAGCCGCCTTAAACAGCAACTCTCACCGTCTCGTTATCTCTCGGAACAATATCACTATGACACGTATCGAACTCCTGGAGCTGGTTTCCTGATAGAGACTCGGAAACCCCATGCTCATGACTTAATGCTCGGGTCCCCAGTCGCCATGCCAGCCAGTCGGCACCAGTACCACGAAGAAACTAGAACAGCGGGCCCGATTCGCTATCTATAGCATTCTGCGTGACTGTCGGGTCCCACCGAACCCTCCTCGCCGGATCCAACGGAGACGTATTATCGTCCTGCTCGTTTCTTTGTATGTACTCGTCGAAAATGTGATCGGAGCCAGTCCGTCACGATATCCCAAGTTCTGGTTTGAGGCAAGCAGAGGATGTACGCGCAGAGCTGGTGGCGTATTGCCCCGCCAGATGAATTGCCATTTGCGTATGCAGACACAGATGTAAATGTGGGATAGCCAAGTCTCTGCACAGCCTCAGTTCCTACGACCGCCGTAACTATGCATGACCATTAGGATGCGGTAGCCGCTGGTTGTGAGCGACGAGACGAGGATACGGACCAGCTTGATGTCATTGTTCAGGCAGGTTGGGGAAGGGGCACTGCACGGTGAAGCCATGAGTATGCAGAGCCGTCATCATAGCGGGCGTAGTTGGCGGGGTGCACCCGTTGCCGTAGCGAAAACGGTGGGAAGCGAGATGTTTGGTGGTTGTTTAGGGCCGCTTTTGGTCAAGATACCGCTTGTAAAGCGTAATAATATATAGAATCCATGATATTGTTCTGTGGCCTAGGTGAGCTGCGAGAGAGCCCAGTCGTGCGCGAAGGTGATGGTCGTGGTTGTCTGAAAGTGGGCAGAGAGATCTAGCCCACTTATGGGATGCCAATCATGGATGGCATCCGGACTCGTGCGAATGGTGAACGGTGCAGTCTTCGAAGATAAGGCTTAAGGCTGACCCTAAGAGCTCTGGTCATGCCACCCTCAGCCCTAAGTACAGGGCTGATACTCACAAGCTCCTGAAAAGATGGTTGTTGGCAATCCTCCAGCTAGGATAAGAGGTTATGTGAGATGAACAAACAGGCGAAATCGGAATGTCTATCCTAGATCTTAGTCGGCAATGCTATTTTTTAAATATGTAAATCCTTTTTACCGACTCTGTACGTACATTGGATATACCCGACGTATCCGAGCTGACTCAGAGGTCATTGGATACTCAGTCTGCAGTTTATATTCGAAGATATATATGAATATCAAGGCTAGAATATACATGAGCTGATACTATAGACAGTCAAGGGCCGCCAACACTGAGCCGGCTACGGATTCAGTGTGTTTACTTGTCTACATATCCGTGTTGGCGTTCCCTAGGCCTGTTTGTATTATGTCTTAGGAACCGACCATGCAGCTAGAGAGGCGGATGAAACGGCAAATAGCTTCCATCTTGATGAGTCTGCGCGTTTAGCTGGCTGGTGGACGGGATAGTGCCCTTCATTACTTGCACATTGCTGGTCGTTTGGTGTTATCATGATTCTATATAGCGGAGAAGATCTGCTGCTATTTCCTGACCGGGACTAAATTGGCGGTGGTATCACGTTCCCCATCGTTCTACCCTACGTTTGTGGAGCGCTATGCGGCAATTGGCATAGGTAAACCACCTAGACGTTGGCTTCAGAGCTCCAATCCATGCTGAGACAACCATACTGTTGCTGTTCTCTATAGCCATGTGCCTAGGATTTATCAAAGGCAAGGCGACCCATCGTCCTCGTTACTGTTATTTGCACCATTTGAGCCAAATAAATCGGGTCTGAGCAGAGAATCACTAGCTGCAGGCGGTCGTTTCATGCTTGACACTCCTGACCACTAGGTCAGGACAGGGGCCAGCCATACACGAGAGTTCTAGACTTTCCAAGCTCAATCTCGGTATACTCTTAGTCCTTTGCGCGCATTTACGGCGAGTGGGGATACGCATGTTCGATATCACAACTTAGACAGTGTCTCGGTAGTTCTTCATTACCTGGTGATAGGTAAGTCAATTTTTCCTTGTGCATTACTTGACCGAAGCTAAAGTATACTAAGCAGACACCGCATGGGCGCAATTTTACTTCTCTGCGATGGCACACAAAATGTCTCACTTGCCCAGAGTCTAGAAGAGGCCGTCCAGTCGGCAGAACCCGTCTACAAGAATTATTTCAGTAATATTGACGAGATTCAGATTGCTATATTCTTTTCATTGCACTGTGGGACTCTCGAGGGCCTCTCACACTATAGACGAATCCCGATCTAGCGGAAAAGCGCAAGACGCGAGACCAGGCTTAGCCGAGGGTATTGTCTTGAGTAATGTAGACATAGGTCGCCCAAAAGAAAGATAATGACATGTTCGCGCCTTTCCCAGATATTGACATGCATGGCCCAAATTTCTCGGAAGCAAAGTCGCTGGCGGCCCAAGGGGCTAGGCGTGTCAAGACGGCTTAGATGATGGTCTGGAACGCTCCTACTCTCGCGGATGCGACCTGGTTTGAAAAATTTATAGACTATACGAAGATTTATTCCGGTTCTCCCGAAGCTGAGCGACTATAGCCCGGGACTGGTATAATTGATAATTGAAGGTTTAGATAGAACACTAATAACAGAAGATCACTATAGAATCCAATATAGTCATACCCAATAGATTGTATAGCACTTTCAGGGACCTAGGATATTCATTAATTGACAATGATAAAAATTACATTGCTAGACGGAATGTCCAGAGATATACATGATTATGATCGTCAAATGACAGAACTTCTCAACCGCCATCAGCTTGTGAAGCTGCTTTGCACATACGATAATGAATGGTGTAAATGACTTTAATCTTCTCATAAGCAGATTTATCAGGCTAGTTTTGTGAGCACGGCACATTGTCTCTATTAATCGGGCTCGCCGGTTGTTCAATCGCAATGCATTTCGTCCATTATACGGTTGCGAGAATCAGAATCACGCATCAATCCTCGATACAGCGAGATGAGCCTTGATGCAGGTAGGAGTGACATGTTTCGTTGTGCTGATGTGGGTTGGAACGGTATAGACATGTTTACGGAGGAGCGGTTGATGCTCATGGCATCGAACATAATATTAGCCTAGTAGTTTGATTGGGACATTTATATGTAGGTAGCGGAAAGGTGCTCATGTAGATCTAACTGTTACTATCCTCCCTTGGTCACCCGAGCCTCAGGTCCTGGGTTTGTTGGTGAAGGCGATTCCCATGACGACTGTATCACTCTTTGCCTTGTCCGAACCAGAACACAGTCGGTGAGAAGATCCCAACGTCGCCCTCAAAATCTTCTCTTTCTGCTGGGCGCAATAGCCCAAGAGAACTATAAAGGTGCTGAGTCTCGAGAAGCACAAGCTGACCATTGGATGTATTATTTGTAGTAGGCTGAAGTAAACAATGGTGACTGAAGTGCAGCTGAGCGGACGGGAGACCCTGTTCTCCACATCCTATGGTGTATTTGATAATGTGTCAGAGAACTAGATATGAAAGAAGATAATTCCAAGAGACAAGCGATCTGTAACTACGAGGCAATATGAGTAAATCTGACATTGAGAAGGATACATATATCACGTTTATCCAAGGTTATCTACAATGCAGAATCCGTAGTGAAAAACATATCAAGGTGATTATTACCAAGCCCTAACCCTGGCCTCAGCAAAGCCTATGCTATATGCAATCTGAGAGCAAAGCCATCTGTCAGACTCTATATGTATGCTATAGAAGGTGGACGTATACTAGCAGCAGGATGCAAACGGGCCCTGGAAGCGAATAGCGTCATAGAGCCTACGAATATAGAGATTCAGTGCAGTTTATAGTACAAACAGGATAACCCAAGGTAAGATAAATGATGCATTATCTGCGACTGGGGAAAACGAACAAGTCTACTCATCAATGTAAGTTTCACCGGATGTCCCTTCTTCCGTCTCCCCCAGCGGCCTCTTTAGTCCTAGCTTGAACCTGTCAACCCTGCTCATCTTCTCAAGCACCATCGTATCAACTCTCAGCACGCTCTCACGATAAAGCGTCTGACTCTTCCAGTCATAAGAGCAAAGTAAGCCCCTCTGCATCCCGCCTTCACTCCCGCAAAGCACCAGGGCGACAGGAGGACGAACGGCACTGAACAGCGTAACAGTCATGAGATTCGTGTCAACAAGTGTAAACACTTTCTCGTCTCCATATTTTGAACTTCGAGCCCTGTTGATGATCTCACGGACTGCAGGATCAGTCGCCGGATCCACGCCTATACATTCGCCCTTCGTATTCTGATGCCTCGACAGCTCGCTCGAATACGGAGCCCACTTCAACCTACTTAAATCGGTTCCAAAAATATCCGTCTCGATCTCACCGATAGGCATATAACCCTCAAACCCAAAGAGCCACGGCTGCGCGCGCCACGGTTTACCGGTGTACAGCGTCGCCAATAGCCTCGGCGAAAACAGAATCGCTATAATGGCAGGTCCCATCAACAGCCATCCCAGTGCCGTTAGCACCGCAAAAGACCCGCCCTGGGAACGACCGGTGGCGAGGAAGAACGCGCCAAGAACCACAGCGCTCGGCATCCCACGCACAGCAGCCCGGGAAACCATTCGCTTGATGGTATTTCTCAGAAGCATGTTGACAGGGGTGAATGATTTCCACCGGATGGGCGCCGCAAACCCACCACCTAGGATTACTGTATCGTCTTCACCGATCCCATCCACCTGGCAAAGAGGCGTAATGTCCCAGAGATTTCGGCCCCAAGTATCATCTATGTCATGCCATTCCCAGGAGCCTTCTCGCTTCTGGCGGCTGGGGAGGAGACAGATAAGGCGCTCCAGCAGCCGATTACTGTCGTTGGCAAGAGAGAGGCGGCAAAATTCCTGGAATGCGCTGTGGTTCCCGTTGACCCTTGGTCTGCGCCGCAGGAGACCCATCAACACGTATGTTAGATCTCCCGGGAAAAATGAAGCTGTGTTGTGCGCCCTGCCGCTGAGGCATTGGAGCGCCAGGGTGACCAGTTCAAGCGGGCTGAGAAGGATAGAGCCCTCATAATGGTCAACCAGTTGACGTGAGACAGGGGCATCCGTCCATGCGACGACGGGAAAATTGCGTTTTTGTAGATAGGTAGGGTATGCCATATCTCCAGCGCGCATGTAGATGGCGATGGCATGGGTGTTGGGGCTCAAAAGCACTTCAGGGAACGTCCATATCCGCTCCCCCCAGTGCTGTAGCATGGCCTTCATGTCAAGATCTGCCGACGGACTGTTGATAGGAGGCCCGACAATGATAACGACTGAATGCGAGCCCCGAACAATATCACTAATTCTATAGACATCCTCAGATAATTCCTCAGGTTCGGGCATGCAGCTGCACGAGATCCAGTACGCGGGCACACCGGCGCTCCGAACAGCCGCCTTTGCAACAGAATGAAGGTAATCCCAGTCGTCAGGACCGTCAAACTGCGTGGATGTGTAGGAAATAAAGATGTACTCCAGAACAGCGTTCCCGCCGTGCTGGGCTTCCCAGTCTGTGACTCTCACAATCTCGACGCTTCCGTTCTCAGCGGGGAAGCAGAGATATCGCGGCCGAAGGGGACGGTCTGCGATGACGTTGGTCCCATCTGCAGGTGTTATTGTCGGGTCTGGCGACGTGGACGCCTCGAGTGGGTTACTCGGGATGTAAGAGTATCCCCAAAAGTGATACTTGAACTGCTCGTAGAGGCCGTTGTTGCGCTTCTCACCGCCTAGATCAGCGGGAATACAGAGCTGCATTATCAGTCAGAGAGCGATCAAAGAGGTAAGACTAGGCATGTGAGTAATAGCTCACCAAAACGGCGATAGCCAAACAAGCGGGAACCCACTTCAGACACACTTCCAGCGACATCCCCTTCTCCTTCCCTTCAATATGTCTCTTAAGAACCCAATAGACAATCCTCATCTGGATAGGCGTGACGTTGCGGATGCCTGTTCTCGCCCACGTCCCATTTCTGGGACCAAGACGCACGTCATCTGTGGCTTGCACAACCAATATTTTCAGGCGGCCGTCCGTAGAGCTGAGATAACGGTCGTCTTCGCGGTGCCATTCAATACGACTTAGGACGTCGCGATGACGGTGCTCGGTGCTGTCTCTGTATGTTAAGCCGGGGGGTTCAATAGGACGGTTATCGATCCAGGGAAGGGTGATCTCATTAAGTTTGACCGCGAGCACACGCGTAACATATCTGGGAAAAGCCAGAGAGATCAGAAGACTCTATATGGGAAGAGGGGGAAAAAGGTCAGTGGCTATTGCTGACACTTTCGTCGGGCCCAGAAAAGTACTCACTCTCGGCTCTGCGAACCTCTTGACGTTACGGTTGGTGCTGGTGTCCGGAGTGTCTGTGGTGTAAGAACTGAGGCCTATTCGATGTTCACGAGTATTCATTGTATCTAGTGCCAGGGGCTCCTGGGAAGAGGCTGCCTAGAAATCGTTAGCTACCTTAAAAGCCCTGGAGTACGCAAAAGACACGAGACTCTACATACAAGTCGGTGTGACGAGCCTGCAACGAGAGCAGATTTGGAATCAGACATTTTCTGTTCGTTTCTGTTCTTTACTGTTGTGGTGGGTTGGAGACTCTTGAGACTGAGATTTGACGGAGACTTCCAGCAATATGGGCAAACAAGGCAGACAAAGTAGGCAAGACAAGCAAAACAAGCTAACCCACGGCTTCGTAAGATGAAGGACGGCACGCCACTACTTGAGCCTCACACCATGATTTCGAACATCCGCATCCAGTAGTTAGGGCCCAGAGCACCTTGCGCGGCAGATGACAGATCCCACAACCTAAGACTATTGCCAGCCCCACGCCACAGCGAACAACCACAGTGGTTCGCCGACTGCTGGAGCGATTCGCTCGAGCTAACCCCAGATGTTCACCTTTAATGGTGATCGACGGTACTAGCAGCACAGTGATAACACCAAACATGCATGCCGAGAAGGCTGAGAATCCTTCGAGGCTGAGTGGCGGCGAGAAGCGGTATCATCCGCTGATTTGTAATGAAGTTAATGTGCATATCTATAATGATTGCAGGGATTATATCACAATGGTAGGATGAGAAGGTTCAGCCAGTCAATCTATGGTGAGTGAGGCTATGCGCTACATATCTGGATCTACACTTTGTCCTAGGGGTCGGGCCTCCGCCAGCTCGACATACGCGTAAGATCCGGGAGTTCAACCGTAGGCGCGGTTCTACGCCGTGTTGACCAGGGCAAGGACATGAATGAGAATAAGGAGTGCTCATTCCTGTTACTCCCGACCTGCGGCATGGAAAGCGTAGAGGGCTTAGATGGTCCTGAGATGCCCTTCCAGGAAATGTGACTCCTGACAAGGGCCTTTCTCTGCCAGAGAGACCAACCAAGGAGCACGGCAAGTGTCAGGGGAATGGAAACAACCCAGAAGATCCAAAAGTCTTTGGACACTTCAATCGAGGCGTTGTCAGGTGCCGTGTTGAAGAACTGGCTGCCAAATATTGTCTGCAGGAGTCAGCTCACTGCTGGTTGGATGCAAGATGAGGCTGAGGAGTGGACTCACAGAGACCGTAGTTATGGGCAGAAAGACCAGAGTCACAAAGGCGATGGTAGCCATGGTACTGCTGTCGGCTTGAATGAACTCGTTCCCTTCCTGCGTGACTAGATGGAATGACTGCACCGTCGCAGGTCAGTTACCGCGCCCTAGAGTTTAAGAGACGTGACGAGCAACGCACTAGAGCAATCACATTCTGCATCCGCCTATCCAGGCTGCTCAATCGCAGTCTGACGGTCTGAAACTCCGCCTCGACCTGCGCCATCGTCCTGCGCGTCAGCTTACCAGCAGCCCTTTCTTCTTCGGTGGCGCTGGGAGATAGATCCTTGTGGTGGCGGTGCAGGTTTTTGACCGTTTCCAGAGCCGCATCAGAGCTCTCTTGGAGGTAGATGATATGCTTTGAGATATTATGCAGCCCCGTAAAGGACTCCCTGTCGCGATGCAGACCGAGTGCTTTCTGTCTAGCATCAGAACTGAGGTTTTACCTTCACCAGGGGAGAAGAAGGAACATACCGATTCGATGGCCCCAAAAACCATCGACAGATTCCACACCGTGTCATCCATCCTTGCCGAGAGCTGATGTAGAACCACCAGCAGCAAACTCATCGGATCGTTTATAACCCCTTCCTTCACAGCTTCGCACGACAATCTGGTTAACCGATCGTAGACCATATTGGCCCCAAAGCAGACCATTGTTAGGTCATGTCGATTTTCGGACCGAATGGGCCATCGCAGGAAAAAGCCCGCCCGTGTCCAGGTAAAGTCGCTCTGTCGAACCTGCTGTACTGACCTACGGCTTTGATCCGAGATGACGGGCTCCGAGCCGGGACTCTGAGCGACTGTGATGTTCTTGCAGAGGTAGTCGAACCAGCAGCCTGTCATCCTAGGTTAGCATGGTCTCCTTTATTACCAGACTTGCCTAGGTTTGCCTGGATTGGGGCAGGCGCGAGTGGGCCAACATCTATATCCATCCTCTGTATCCAACGAGCCAAACGAATGTGTCACCGCGCGAATCCCGCCCTCGAAAAATGCGGTAGGGATCTTGTAATGCTCGATCAGTAAGGGGAGCCCGTCCAGTGGCCATCTGGGCTTCAGAAATCTAGCAAGGTCAGTACTTGACCGTTGACTTGGTAATCACGGGCTCCATAGGACGGACATGACTCGAAGAAGAGGCTTCTCATCGGCAATCCTCACGATTGGCAGTTCGTAAGCCCGGGGAGAATGGACGCGACGAGCATCCACCCAGTCCAGCACGTCTAGTCGCGTATTGGACACGGCCGGGTCTGTTGCGTCTTGGATGTATGGCCTGAGGACTACGGGGTCGTTGAAGACTTGGTCCATTATCTCTGTCGTCTACTTCGGTTCCTGTTTAAAAAACCAGGTTAAGCCCATGAAAGATTGGAAATGGTGGGGGAATCGGGATCTACGAGGCTGAGGCTGAGCATGGAAAAATGAGATGAAGCGGCCCCCACCCCAGTCTGGGATCCTTCCCGATAACAGTGCTTATATATGAAGGCTCTCACTTCTTGCAATTGATCGCGATGCAAATTTCGATCTCTGATAACAGAAAAAAATGTCTACGCCGAAGAGACACGGTGGGGGCTTCATCCCAGCCGTAAAGGCGTCCTTATCATTCACCCGACGCTCAACAGTCGACCAGTCCAGCAGTGGCCAGGAAAGCTATTCACGCTCCCAGAACGAATCAACTCACGAGTCAAGTCTGCCTTCGCCTCACAATTCGAATACTACTAAGCGCCACGGAGGCGGCTTCGTCCCTTCTTCCACCAGAACAAGGATGCCCAGTTTGGGGGCAACAACGCAGCAGCAGCCGCAAATCAATGCACCAGCAAGTGTAGAGACGGCAACAGTTTCCTTCCCGCAGATCAATTCTAGCAGTGTCAAGCACGGTGGCGGCTACGTGCCCAAAAATCTTCTGCAGGAAAACGGCGCTCGCGCGCCTGCTGCGTCTACCTCAAACCACGTATCGGCTCAGATGCAGGGGGAAATCAGCCAGACTGCCGTGGACAACGGACATACTTCCAACGGAGGAGCAGGGACCCTGGCTGCGAGCGTTGAAAGGCCAAACCGTCGTCGCCATGGAGGGGGGTATGTCCCTCGAAGTTCTACCTAAGGCCGCCGAGAACTAAGCGGTAGCCTTGGACGACAGGGCTTGCTTATGCAGGTCTACAAGTCAAAGCAGATTAACAACTCCATCGTGTAAATGTACAACCCTGTCTTTGATGCAGATGCCTACGAAATTCGTGTTGAAATTTATTGGATCTCTCCACTAAGCTGGGTCACACCTGAGGGTGCTGAGTTCTGGTCTGGATCAAAATTAAGATGAAGTGATCTATAATCTTGGTCAATATGTATAGAGCGTTCCCGTCATTGCGTGGCGTATCTATATCTTAAGAAAAGATAATGCACGTCCGATCACCGAATGGTATACCCGCCATCCACCCTGATGTCAGCCCCATTGATCATCCCGCTCGAGTCTTGACAAAGAAAAACCACCGTGTCGGCCACCTCTTCTGGAAGCGCCGCCTTGCCCGTTGGAATGCTCTCCAGCAGCTTCTCTTTGACTCCTTGCTCCCCCCATGCCTTCTTCCCGAGATCCGTCCACGCCACCGTCGGCGACACCGTGTTCGCTGTAATCCCCTTCGGTCCCCATTCAGACGCCATACATCGAGTCAGCCCCAGAACCGCAGATTTCGACGCACAGTATGCCCCGTGCCGGTGGAGAGCCACATGCGCGGCTTGCGAGGCGAGCGTTACAATCCGGCCCGGGGCCGCCTCCGCATTCCCGTTTTGCCCCTTGGAAGCTGAAGCGGCGAAATAGAGGTTCGCAAATGCCTGCGAGCAGAGCATCGGGCCTAGCACATTCGTCGTCAAGTGCTTGAGTGTTTCCTCTGGTGGCGTGAGGTGCATATCGCTGAGCGAGACGTACCCAGCGGTGTTCACCAGGATGCTTGGGAAAGCTCCTATAGCGGTCTGGTCTTTTTGCAGGGCCGCAAAGGCCGATTGCACGGACGAGGCATCTGTGATGTCGCATTCGTAGGTGTCGATGTTTGTGCGGTCGTTGTCGTAGCCCGATGCGAGGAGGGAGTCGCGTCGGGCCGCCTCGAAGGGCGCGTAGAGGATTGCGAGGTGGGCACCTTCGGAGCGCAGTTTCTTGCCAATGGAGGAGCCAAGTCCTCCTTCAAGCTCTGTCAGTATAAACCTGCTGCATTGGACTCTTGAGGGTTAAAAGGAGGAAACGCGGGCAAGGGAGAGCGCACCGAGGCCGCCGGGCAGGATGGCGAGTCTGCGGGCGAAAGCCATTTCTTCAGCTTGATTTGGAAGTCTAGCGAGTCTAACGAGCCCAGGCAAATCTATTTATTATGATAAAAATAACAGAAAAAGATTTGGTGGAATGTTACGTTGTATTGCGAATTGGAGCTCGTGCGGGGTCCCTATTATAGGTAATGGAGCCCCCACAGGGACCTGAGCGAGTCAGGGACACCAAGAGGGTTGAGTATCTACGGACTTTCTCCGGTCATTGAAAAATTGAATGTATACGTCAGACCCCTGGTGGGACGGTCATGTGCATCGGAAATTGATATGATTGCTGACAACCACTTGGGTGTTGCTTGGGTGCCGCTTGGGTGCCGCTGGCCAACGACTTACGCATATTCCGACACACTAGGCGGCAGATCCTCAAGCCTCGTCCCCCAGTCGCTCTCCTCCTTCCCAACCACTATCTCCAACAATCCCCCCTCGGCGAAGAAATCATGTCCAATCCAATTCTTTGTCCACGTTTTGCCGTCCCTCTTTACGCTCTCAATGTAGATGTTTTCGTATCCCGCATCAAGACCCTTTGCCTTTACTGTTGCGACCTTCCCCGTTACATCGTTTCGAATACTAACCTCTCTGAAGAAAGGCGGCGTGATCAGGTATACATCCTGTCCGTGAACGGGGAATAGGCCAAGCATAGCTAGCACGGCGAATGAGCCCATCGCCCCGCTGTCGTCGTTACCGGGGATGCCAGAGACGGAGGTGTTGAACTGCGAGGGGATGTAGCTGTGTGCCTGCTTAGCAGAGAGACCGGGCCGGCCCCCGTAGTGGTATTGATAAACCGTCAGAAAGGCCTGCTCGTCGCCCAGGTACAGGATCCCGGAATCATGCAAGTAGGACAGGCGGGAGGTAAATGCCTCGCGGCCACCGAGGGTTGTGATGAGTGCGGCCATATCCTGCGGGACGAAACTGAAGCAATACCAACTAATTAGCAGAGCACATCTGGATGGCAGGAGGGGGAGGGACGCACAAGGTATAGAGCCAGCAACTCCCCTCATAAGTCTCGTGCCCCTCGGCGTTCAGATAGCAGGACGTAAAGTTCAATAGTGGGCTGCAAAAGATGGGGTCCTGGTACGCCCAGGACCCATCTTCCAGACGCGGCTGGAGAAAGCCGGTGAAGCCCGTATCGACCCCGTTGATAGCAGAGGACTGGTCTTCCTTCCATAGGTTTCGCCAGTTCTCTGACCGTTCCAGGTACTTATCCCGGTCATCCGTGCGCCCCAGCTTGTCCGCCATGAGCGCGATACAGAAATCATTGTAAGCATACTCGACCGTTCTCGATACACTCCTTGTGCGTAGCCCTTCAGTACCAGGATCGGTATCGTTCTTCGGAATGTACCCAAGGCTTTTCCAGCTCCTGAGGCCGCCGCGCCCTTCAACATTCCAGTTGTAGGGTTCGATTTCTGCGTCTTTCACGATTGCTTCGTAGGCAGTGGCCCAGTCGACGTCGATGACGCCTTTCAAGTAGGCCTCTGCAATCAGCACGTCCGCGTTCGAGCCACCCTGCGTCCAGCCCTTGCAGAGAGACATCCGGCAATCAGGAAGGTATCTTTCGTGGCGGTAGATGTCGACTAGACTTCGTATCATTCGTGACTGGGATATCGGATCGATCAGGGTGAGAAGCTGGTGGATGCCACGGAAGGAATCCCATATACTGCCCTTACTATCAGAAAAGCATCAGGCTGGAAAGGTGGAGAGGCTCACCAATAAAAACTGTCATAGTAGGGCTCATCGCTCTCCCACAGCGGGTTTTCACCTGTATAATCCTGCGGGCTGATCATGGCGCGGTACGCGCCACTCCAGAAGACTTTTTGGAGCTCTGTTGACGCGCCTTCAGCGTCAATAGTGATCACGTCCATTTTCTTTCTCCACGCAGCCTCAGCGGCTGCTCGTGTTTGCTCGAAGTCGAAATCCGGCTGCTCTTTTTCGCCGTTCGAGCAAGCCTGTTCCACGCTTATAAAACTTACTCCAACGCGAGCAAATATCACATCGTCAGCAGATACAGAGTCGAATCTGACAAATGTTCCTGCAGAGTATTGATTCGCCGGATACGACGAGTTGGCCGTAACTGACACAGTGCTTTGTCCTACCTCGGCGCTCCTATTCGTCCACGACCCGGTATCACGAATCTCAGCGCCGTCGAAGTCAACACAGACATGGATATTATATGTCCCCTCCCCGAAGCTAGGATTGAAGTTGCCGCTGGCAGTCAATCTCCCTGTTTCGGCATCAACCCAAGCAGTCCCATCGTTCCTCGACTGTGGAAGATCGATGATGTCGAGAAGAACTACCGGACTCGTCCCGGTGCCGTCGGGGAACTGAAATCGATAGAGTGCCGAGTGGTTGGTCACGGTCAACTCGGAATGCAAGCCATTCTCTAGAGATATGGCGAAGTACCCGGCTCGCGCTTCAGGGCCATTAGAGTCGCGTTTCCAGGGTACAGCTCTGTCTGAAGAAGTCCAGGAGCATTTTGCAATATCGTCATCCGGGCAGCTGGGGTGCACGAACAAGGGGAAGTTTCCCATTGAGGCGGCCTGTTGTTCATCCATTGTTTTCAGCATTGTCAGGCGCAGAGCAAGCTAGAGGTAAACCTACACCCCCTGTGCCAGAATCATGAGTGTGAGAGAACCCTATTACGTGCGTAGTGTCATAAGCGAAACCTCCTTGGTTCTCGCCCTGCGTGTCGGCGACTGCCTTGACCATGCCTTCGTCTCTATTAGTCGATGGCCATTCTACTATTTGGTGGACGTACCAAAAGGCAAGGTCGCACCGGCGAACGAATGTCCTAGACGCGATCAATTTCAGATTCTGTTAACGGACGCGCGGGCGTGAGTACCTCCATTTGCGGTACCAATAAAAGGATTGATGAAATCAAGCACATCGAAATCGATTTGCTCGCTGCGAATTTTTCGCGCGTCTGTGGAGGGATATAGCAGCAGCCCAGCGGCAACGGCAACCCCGAGCATCGAGGGCTTTAGTGACAAAGCCCATACCATGGCAATAAGCAGGTCAGTCGCCAATTCAATGTCTCTGGCGGGCAGTGTTGAATCGTATCAGAGGTGTGCCGTGGCAGTTGTGGTTGGGATTTCGCAAACAGGAAGGGCAGGAACGTAGCATTCCATGCATGAGAAACTGATTATAAACCGCACATTCGCAGAAAGACCGGAGGTCGGGGCAGGTTACATCGAGGGGAAAATGAGGGGGATCGTCAGGTATATTGGAATATGGGCTAAAGCAATAGACAGGGGCAGACTACTGCATAGGGAGCTTAACGCGCCATTAGTCCCTCTAGCGCAGCCTCTGGCGATCCATGCACCCCCGCTCAGATATATATCCCAATCTTTACTTCCTCACCTTTGAAACATCAAATATTAATGCTCGTCTATAACCCAAATCAATTTGGCCTATAATTGTTTTCTGGCTGCACCCTCGAACCGAGCCAGCAATGGTACGCCGACCTACTCGAGTCGGTTCTGGAGTGGCATTTAGCTCCGCCGATGATTGCAAAGGACCCCGTCCATTCTGAGTCGGAGCACATACGCAGCCGAAATTGCGAGATATGCACAAGAGTAGTGCGGAATCTAGCTTCGATTGGGCTGAAGCAGCGTCATCCTGTACCAGTGATTGATGACGTGACGCCACGTCTTCCATATGCAGCAAACTGCTCCGGAAGGAGAAATGTGAGAATAGGACATTTCATCGAGCAGTGCACACCAACCAAGCCTGCTGGTTCGTCTCAGATCAGATCCATTACGATCCTGTCCCACGATTTCCCCGTCGTGTCAGATGGCGGCCGCGAAATGTCGGAAGAGTCCCCACCAGGCCCAAAAGGCCTGCCTGTCCTTAGATTAGAATCCAAATATGCTCTGATGTTCGCATTGTCCTGTCGCAAATGCGCATTTTCAGAGGCCAGCTCCTGAACCTGGTCCCGATGAAAATCCAGCTCTGTCATCATGGCGCCAAGTTTCAATAGAAGGTCCATCGAGAACTCTTGAGATTCCGGGAAGCCGCCGTGGGCTCGCAGAAAGTCTCGAGCTCGAGAGAGGATACTGGGGTCAAAAGCATCCGGTGCCGCGGCATTGTCCGTGATGCGGAACGGGGTGTGCGTCCCGGTTCGTGCTGTTGATGTTGTATGGACAGAGCCGGCCATCTCAGCTGCTGGACTAATGATCCCACTATTTGCGGCACGGACAACAGGCGTTGTTGAACGGGAGATAGCAGGAGATGTGAGATGGTCGAGCATTCCAGGCGCATTATCCCAGCGTCCAGCTACGCATGCTGGGCAGCGAAATTGGGAAGTCTCAATTGCTGAATCGGAAGCTGGCAGACACGAGCCGTGGTAAGATCTGCAGCATGTTTGGCAGGAGAGCAGATTGTTGGGCCCACGACACTCAGAACAGATGACATTATGTGGTTTTCCAGAGTCTATGGGAGGATTAGTTTGAACTTGAAGAAGGACGACCGTAAGTACGCACCAAGCCAATGTTTATACAAAGGGTGGTTCTCTGCCTCAAACGGACGAAGCCCTCCGATCGAGGATCCTAATGGTGGTTGATATGGCCAAGTGAAACTGTAATTGTGTCCAGGACTGCTCGTAACAGTTGTGCGAGACAAAGAAGCTGGTTCCGGTTTCGTTCTAAGCATTGTGGTGTTTGATTTGCTGAGAGGTGAAGACGATGGCGGCAAATGCTGCGCCCAAAGGGGAAGGCCTCGGGAGCCGGAATATTGTTATTCCGTAGCCGAGCAATCGCCGGTCGTGCTGCCGAACTTCCGGATCCGTCGACGCTCAACTTGAAAGTGAAACCTGACTATCGATTCTGGCCCAGACACCAATAATGCTGCCATCTATCGACTAGGACTGCAGTTAGCCAACTGCATCCAGTAACCCGTAACAATGCCCGGGGTACCCTCCAACAAGGCTTGCGAGCGCTGTAAAAAGAGGCATCTTAAGGTTTGTGCCACGCTCTTATCGCTGGATCAATGCTGATAACGTAGTGTGACGAAACACGGCCGCACTGCCAGCGCTGCGCAGATGCCGGGGTCGAATGCCCGGGATTTGTGCAAACAAGAAAGTTCATCGACCAAGGCGCCTCAGTAAGGCGGCGGTACGCTCCTTACCAGGAAGCTGGCGCCAAGAACATTACTGCGAAACCTTCACGAGTAAGCCTTGCTTGTCCTTGTCCATTGGTAAGCTTATTTGCTAAGATAGCAGGCCGCAAATCATCCACAACGAGAGTCGCTTCACAATGAAGGTATCAGCACCGGCTTGGAACCCCAAGGCCAACCTAATCCTACAGCGCCTCCAGTGCACGACCGGGAACATCGACCGGCAATGCGTTCAGAAACTTCAGTTCTGGACAGTGCTCCCTTGGCTGAGGCAAGCCAGCCCCCTGCTACTACCATGTCGGTCAATCGTACAGGAAGCGACGCGGTACTCGGGCCAATGCGATGGCAGGGCTCTGATGCCCGCGCTCAGCAGCCTTCCTGGACTCTAGATAATGCCGGAGCTGGCGCTGGCGCTGGCACTGGCACGTTTCATGAGCGCTCGAGGCAGTCATCGCCTCATATCAACCCGTCTAGCTCAAGGACTCCGTCCCAGCGAGGCGAGCAAGAGGAATTTCAGGACATATTCTCCGAGCTCATGACCGGGACAGAGCATGAGATATGCTTCTTGACAAGGCACTACTGCGAAGTGATCGCTGCGTGGTAAGCCTGGAAATAGTGTGCTTTACCAGCTTCACTGATTAGGACGTAGGTTCGATGTTTCAGATTCCGGAAAATTCTTCGGCGGCTGCGTACCGATTCGAGCCATAGATGAGCAGTCATTGCGCTGCGCTATTGCATCCATCTCTGCAAAGCATCTAGCCAGGATGAAGGGTGTCAAATCCACAGCGGGCGGCGGCTTATTTACGTCGCCGGCCACCATGGAGTCTTATCCAAACGGCCAACATGTCGATTGGTCTTTGAAAGCCGCAAATTACTACTATCTTGCTGTCTCTCATATGAGCAATTCCATGTCAGACTATGCGGCTGTGTCCACGTCGGATATCCTCGAACCACCAATCTCCGTCGTTAACCGCTGGCTCAGTTTCCAGTTGAAGCGAAGCGAACAAACTCCACACACCAGTGATGTAGCCTGGAAAACAACCGAAAACTTGCTAGCCGCTTCTACAATCCTTACCCTCTACAAGATATTTGATGAGCCCGGGGAGAAGTGGCAATCGTACGTCACCAACCGCTTTAAAGGTCCTAAGTTTGAAACTGATTATCCCAGGTACCTTACTGGAGTGAAACCATTATTCAGTCAGTTGCTGGAACTAGTTAAGAAAGATGGCGGCAACCAGCTTTCCCCAGGCCTCACAGCGGTGTTCTGGAATTTTGCGAGGATGGATTATCTAGCCTCGTACTATAACCGCCTGCCAACCCACCTCGATCCGGATGACTTGGCTCTATGGCGAGCAGCGGGCCTCTCACTTGATGACCAAGGAAACCTAGAGCCGCCAGAAGTCCCCAGGAGCCATTGGTCACAAGAAGATATGGCAACGAACGTGCTGACACGCCTTCTTAACAAGCTCACAAATTATCTTGCAGCGGCGAAAAAGTCCCAACTTGAACAATGGGCTGGAGGCCAGTCTCCGCAATCCATAAACTCAACCAGATCCAGTTCTAACTCACCCGACTCCCATCCCACAACCGCATCATGGCTCAAAATCTCATTTGAGTTCCAATCATGGGTCGAGCGCATTCCAGAAACATTTCGTCCCTGCTTACGCATCGAACGACCAAAGCTCGCCCCAACCGAACCCAGTCACATGCCGTTCCCGGAAATCTTCTACAGCCTCACTTCCTGCGCTGTGGCGATGCAGCAATACCATTTTGGCCGCCTCGCATTATCACTAAACCGGCCACCCGACGACATTGCAGGTCCCAGCACCGCGTTTGATCGCCTCCAAGCTTACCGCGAGCTAACGAAAGAGGTTGACTACCGCTGCAAGGAAATATGCGGCATTGCCCTCGGCAGGCCGCAGGTCGGTGCGCGTGTACAAATGATCACCCTGCTCTATGCCGTTGGCCAGTGTTTGGAAAAGCCAGAAGAGCGGCAGATAGTCGTTGATCTTCTGCGCGGTATTGAGGCGGATTTGGGGTGGTCGACGACTACGCAGGTAAACAAGCTACAGAGATAGTTGTATTTAACCCATGTGCATAAGTACAAAGACAAGTCGCCGAGATTTCTCAGAGCCTAAGCGCTCAACCGCATTGGCGCCCTTGGAGGAACTGGGTCATTGGGAATCTGAGCATCATCGAATCCCCTTCTCCGTTTCTACAAGAAGAAGAGTTCGCCAAAAAACTGTCTGTCCGTGACACCGTTTATTGCCTAGGGAAACCGATGTAGGCGTTAGCAGCCTGGAGCCATGTGGTTCGTCCCTAAAAGAGTTGGTATCTGTCTCTTTGGGTGAATAGCTACCCATGCGCAGGCGTCAATGGCGACATAAGAGTTGTACAGTCATCTCTGATCTACAATCAGTTGCCCAAGTGCCCGTTACACTTCAAGCTTCAGAGTGTATTATAACTCTGCGGTCGTGCAAAGGAGAGCACTGCTGTCACTTCTTCGATGGCCAGTCACCGTGCTGTTCTGCGAGCACTAGCCCAAGCAGATATATAGACATTAGTATGGTAGTGTATAAAATCTGGACGGTTACAGCTATGGTTCTTATCTGATACAGGGGATAGTAGAGTAATCATGAATAGAACAGCAAGATTTGTTCGCTTCATTAGCCAAGTCCTTTGTTAGCAATTGTCCCTAAACCCTACCACGTATTGCAGTTGAAGGATGTAGGACTCTAACATGTTTGTCAGCAATTCTGGGCAGTCACACTGGGTTCGAACTCGTCTAGGCACAGATAACCGCCGGAATATTTCACGTAAAAGTGCAATTGGGCGACTCAACCCTAGTACTTGAAGTATGATAATACATATTTGCCTCGGCGAGGTTACTCGATGATGCTGCGCCTGAGATTGATGATCCTGTATATGGCGATATTCTGTCCACAATCTTACCTTTCCCTTGCAAATCAAGATTCACTGCTGAGTTCACTAAGAGTAGAGACGATGCATCCTGGACAACGAAACTCATTATGTCCTACAATCTCGCTTGGCTGAGGGCGTCAATGACTTCTTTCGCGCCGCGATCCCCAGATCTCACGGCCCCGTCCATATACCCTGCCCATTCATACGAGGTCTCGGTGCCAACAGAGTGTATCCTTCCAAGTGGCGTTCGTAACGCATGCTCGTGGAGCGACATAGTTCCCGGTGGCAAGAGAGGCACCGTACAGACCCTCGGCCAGAGATCCTTACTCGAACTGCGTTGAACAACGGCGACGGGCTTAGGCACTTCCATATAAGGACTAAAGACCCGGTCAATATGTTCCAGGACGGCTTTTGTACGTTCCGCCTTGGGCCGTTTTGATAACTGGCGGCCAAGCTCGCCGTTGGCAAAGCAGGTCAAGGAGAATTGGCCGTCGCGGTCGCTACTCGTGTTGCGGGCTGTGGACACTGGTCCTTTGAATGAGATGAAGGCCCCAGAGAAACCGACTTTCCGTCACCATGGTTCAGAATACATGAGAACGTGCTTGTAGGAAAACGATTGCACACCGTGTTTCGCCAGTTCGAGTTTCGAGGAAGCAGCGGAGGATCGAATGCAATACTCTTGTACAGAATCGTCTGGACTGAGAAAATGACACGTTGGCATAAGAAGTCCCCGCGAGCCGAAGAGACTAGGGCTCCTTCTGCCAACTGCGAGATCCGGAAGATAGGAGAACTGAGTACGACCGAGTTGCTTTTTAACAGATTCACCAGACCAAGGGAGAACGACTGTGAGCCTATTGACGTGGTCACAATGCGACATGGTCCGGTGGTGGTGACGACCTGTGAGTGTGCGGTGGTGGCTCGTAGAGCTCAGGAGGGTTGATATGATGTAGACAGGGAAGGGACTTGGTGATGGGAGACATTATGGGAAAACAAAATATTTCTTATGGGACAAATGGGTATGACTGGATTCGCCTGCGACTGTCTTCCAAGTCCTAAAATGTACATTGAAAATGTTGGAGTCCTGGACCTTATAAAACCCGAGGTTGGTATGAATACTAGACGATCTGAACAGGGCTGGCCGCCGAAACTAGACAATATAAGCACATAGCACGTCCAGGGGGCTTAGATAGCAACTGTGGCGGTTGGTCTGCCCTGCATTATTCCAGGCTTCTGGTCTCTTATCTCGCCAGACATCCGCACCAGGTAACCCTGCATGGCAAAGAGCATCCAAAACTTGATGCTAACCAGTAACCTTAGGTGTAGTATTACAGATTACCCGACAGCCGCGTGGCAGGGAGTTTGTGTGCCCATTGTCACGGAGACCGTAGTAGCCAAGAGGCCGGTTCCTGAGTATCACTGGTAAAATTTCCGACAAAAAGGCTGAAACAAGCTATACAGTATTTATATGGCTTCAAGACTGGCCGCTGCTTGATTTCAGACCTGGAAGCCCAGAATTTCGTTCCATCTTTCTAAAGCAATGAGCTAGCCTCCAAAGTATAGTTTTGTTAGAGACTAAGTGGCTGGATGGAGCTTCCAAGGATAAAAGTTGCTTCAACAGCTGATTCATTAAATGTAGTGAAATAGCAAGCCGGGGTTATGCTCTATACTGCTATCACTCTCTTTGTGTCTAGAAGGTTGATATTGAGCTGGTCAAGGATACGAATTAGGGTTTGGAGCGCTGCCGGAACGCCTAGGCCATCTGACAAAAACCCGCAACCCAAGTCCACACCCTTAGCGCTTTCAAGTTAGATACTTGGCATCTCTTGCCTCGTCCATAGACTCTTCATTATTTCTCGTGTTTTTCATATTTGGCATATCGTGGGAAGACGCGCTGCGGATCCTATCTGGCATGGATTTCCTTGGAGCGCTCCAGCGCAGCATTCGACATGGGGATATACTGGGGAACAACTACGTCACTATTTTCGCGAAAGGCTCTTGGACATGGTGCAATCACATTAACCTCGTCATCTATCATGTCATAGTCGATAGCAACATGCCCGAAGAGAAAGGGAGGAGTTGCCTGTACTGCTCGCGCTCTCGGTCGGTGAGGGCTGGGCCAAGTGCTGGGTCCTTCCAGCCCACGAAGCAGGAACGGAAGATGTGCGCAGGCAGTCTAAAGGCACACTCATCCTCGGTCGAGTCCCAGTCCAAGGCAAAAGCCAAGGAGACGGATCGCGCCGTGGACAGGTCTGTAACAATAGGCTCTGCAGCTTCCAGAGACTAATGTGATACCAGGAAGGAGGTCGGAATATGGATGATGGTGTGCTGCATTTACTGCATCCAGGTCCAACTGTTTGTCTGTAAGGGCTAGCATAGCTCCAGGCCTCGTCGGCGTCGCAATGCCAGAGAGCATCCTGTTGTGCCCGCATATTTTCCAGGGTGAGCTCACCCAACATCGTGTCCACCAAGGACGCTCGGAGTCGCTCTGGCAGCTCATCGTACGCACTCAGCATATCCTGGGCCTGTTATGCGCTGTCGGCTATTGCAATCTTGGAGACGAGAAAGTACAATTCCGAGTCGGACGGCGGGATATCTGGAAGTGATTTAGCATCGCGTTGCTCTTGATAGCAAATGTCCGCATTGAGCTCCATCCCGTGCTCAGGCGTCTTTTAGACTGCACAATATACATTTATCAGTGGCCTGTAGTTCGGTACCCAGCTAATGCGATGCCAACCTGTCCGGATGCCGACATAGACGCCTAGATCGGCGCTCGCCGGGCTGCAGTAGACACGTCTGCCGCAGTATGCACGACGTGAATCTCAGCGGAAATATATCTGGGGTATCACCGCGCGCGTTGCTGGGCCGGCACATCTCGTAATCGGCGCTGCTGGGTAGGGCACTTTGGTATACTGGCGATGCATCTCGTACGTCGGCATGCTAATTGAAGTAGTAGCACTGTGATTCACATGTAAGAGCCCTAATAATCGAGGTCTAGACAATGGAAAATTTGCTCTTAAAGTAATCAGCTCATGCCGTACTCCAAACGCTACTCTATCTCTCCTTATCTACGCGCGCCCGAAGCTTAAACATGTCGCTTACCAGTCACACTTAGTCCCTGCCAAACCAGCCCATCAGCTATCTTTGCAGCATTGAATTTAGTAAGCCGCTCTGGTTACATTCCTATTCGTTAGGACTATACAGTAGGATGGATCTGTGCGCTTCCCAAAGAGCTGGATGCCGTATAGGCACTCTTCGATGAGCCGCATCCACCATTACTCTACACCGTTTTTAGTCACGAACTATAGATTAGGACGCATGGAAGGACAAATCATGGTATTGGCTTGTTATTTTCCCGAATACTTATTTATATCACTAGCCATTCCAGAATAATACGCTATTTCGAAGGGGAAAGGCGCTTGCCCTAGCGCCGATCAATCCTATTACTCCAAATAGCCGCCAGTCAACGTCGATGGATCTAGCATTTCATATAAGGATAGTCCATGCTCATATAAAAGTTCAAATTCTGGTGATAATTCGAGCAACCCTAACGGAACTATCCGATAGCTGATCACGTGCCCAGGAGTTCGGCGGCGATTCCGACGTCTAGTTAAACCTCCGACCATCGGCAATCCATCCTCTTCATTCCATCCAACTCACGTTCAGATGAACACCTCAAAAATGTTTGTTCGTGCCATTCAGCGTTGCCAAAGACCCAATTTCTCTCTTTACAGACACCTATCAAGTTTAAAGGCCAGCCAATCCTGCCTCCCGGCAGCCTATTACCGCGGCGGAACATCCCGCGCCGTCTTCTTCAACCAAGATGACCTCCCTAAGAACCGGGATGAATGGGCCCCGATCTTTCGAGGAGTAATCGGCAGTCCAGATCCCTACGGGCGCCAGCTCGACGGCCTCGGCGGCGGAATCTCGAGCCTGTCGAAAGTCTGCGTTGTCGGAAAATCAGCGCATCCCGACGCAGACGTGGACTATACATTCGCCGCATTAGGAATCAAAGATACCGACGTCGACTTCTCCAGTAACTGTGGCAACATGGTAAGTGCGGTTGGGCCGTATGCTGTTGACAGTGGGCTCTTCGCCGCACACAAGGACGCCGACTCTGCGGTTGTGCGGATTCATAACACGAACACTGGCAAAATTATCCATGCCACCTTCCCTGTCATTAATGGGGAGGCTGCTGCGGCTGGAGAACTAGCTATTGATGGTGTTGCGGGGACGGCGGCGCCTATTAAGCTGGACTTTGTCAACCCTGCTGGATCACGGACGGGGAAGCTACTTCCGACTGAGGCTGTCAAAGATATCTTCGATGGCGTCGAAGCGACGTGCATTGACGTTGCAAACCCGTGCGTTTTCGTCAAAGCTGATGACCTTGGTGTATCAGGAACTTTGACACCGGACGGGATCACTTCCACTCCGGGTCTTCTGGCCCGCTTAGACCTTATCCGCCGTCAGGCTGGCGCGAAGATGGGCCTCGCTGAGTCACCAGAGGCGGTCCCTGGCAGTGTCCCCAAGATTGGAATTGTTTCGGCACCTAAAGATGACTCGCGTGTTGATCTGGTCGTTCGAGCCCTCTCCGTCGGTCAGCCGCATAAGGCTGTCCCAATCACGGTGGCGCTGGCATTGGCGACTGCTGCTCGGTTACCAGGGAGTACAGTTGCGGATGTGACAAGTTCGAACCCCGTGGATCCGACGGGTATTACTATCGGCCACGCGAGCGGAAGTATTCTTGTAGGCGCTACGTTTGGAGCAGACGGGGGGCTGGACTTTGCGACAGTATTTCGGACGGCCAGGAGATTGTTTGAGGGCAGGATATTCTGGAAGTGAACCTGTACCTGAATTGCACAGGCGGATTGATGTAATGGAACTGCAGAGACAATTCTGTAAATACTCTTAACAGAGACTGGGAAGATGGACTATACCCTGAAAGTTAGCAAATATGAACCGTCAAGCCTACACCAAATTAATACTATGTTCTCTTCCTCTATCGGTATCCCAATCTCTATACGCACAGCTAGAGTTCCCAGAATTCTCCCAATTGGCTGCTAAATCAGTCAAGTGTGGGAGTATTGCAATGGCTTCCCGAAGCAGAAACAAGGCCGTCCACCTTTCTCCCGGCCCGCCACCAGTATCTCTTCAAAGGGCCAGGTTGACCGCAGGGGAGATTGGGAAGTGGTGTTTTGTTGAAGTTGCGTCCCGGCAGTGGTGGGCGTAGAAGCTCTGTTTTCTTTCAATAGAGTTACATAGCTTCTCAATCAATTGAGATCTACAATATGGTGGTGGTGATGATGATGACCGATCGCCCAAGTACGAATATTTTACGGAGACGCTGCCCAGGACCATGAAAGCCTGCTTGCCCATAATACGGTTGGGAAGAGGAAGAGGAGATATCGGCGGGGCCGTTTTGGGTTGTTGAAGTCGGCTTGTTCCAGTGGTACTTAGTCCCGGTTCTGCCACGGGTGATCAAACTAGTAGCTATGTAGCTTAGGGTGATGAAAGTTTCATTAACGTTGTGCTCCAGACTATCTAATCTCACTCAACAGGAAGAACTGATATAGCCGGGGCGCACCTGCGTCTGCTCCGGTACGAGTCATTATGGACTGACACCTGCGAAAGGTCTCCGTTCTGGACGACGGAATAAGGCCTTGTCCGGACAGAGAGGTGCGACTCACATATGGGTTGTCAGTCAGTGCCTCGGGACCATGGTATATGACATGGGGGTATTCATATTTCTTAAGCTAGAGAGCAATCAAAGGAAACTGTTGCGTTAAGTTCAAGAGCTGCGATGGGCTTGTGTCTGATCGGATATATCCGAAGGCCTCGGATTTATCCCGAGAGACATCATGGGTGTACTTGATTCCAACAAGGTATGAGCGGAGAACAGATGGCAACTCCACTTTCGAGATGCGGTACTAGGCCCGTCTTAACTGGTAGATGCTTGTTTACTTTATATGTCAAATTCCCAGGCAAAAGGGCGGCGGCTAGGCAGTAGACACAATCGTTCATTAAAATCTTAGAACTGGTAACTGATACGTAGATGCTGGGGAAGCCTTTCTCATATACGAGAATTTCAGAGGAGGGAATCAGTGGTTATCGGGGTGCCAGTAGCTGACCAATGGGAAGAATGATCAAAGATATGCTTGATCAGCTCTAATTTTGGTGAGAGTGTCTCTTGAGATGAAGTTGTGGCACGATAATTTCATGTTTCCCGAGGGGGGGAACAAACAACATACTCAGTGAAGCATGGAGCAGCACCGGGGCCTACTGGCTGTAGTTGGTAATCTCGAAAGGACCGGGTGGACAGACAGTAAAGCTTTAGGTGTATCAGAAGAATGCCGGTGCTACGCCAACTCTCCTGCTTTTCTCGTCCCATCTGCTCGCCAAACGGGCCAGCTTTTACAAAAAACACAGGGCTGCACCCTTGTCTTCATGACACCACACTGCGTCATCTTACCTCTGTCAGAAGAATCTTCCAGTGCTACCGTCCCCAAGATTTGCCGAGGCTGTACGCCGCGAGAAGCACTTCGGCAGACTTAGGTACGCAGGTCCGCAGGAATAGTCGGTGGAAAGACCACTTAGTCGGTGGCCAACGAGCAGATCCATTCGTTTACTGAGCTTCATATGCTCAGTTGAATCTAGAAGGCGCCCAATGCCGTCATGTCGTGGTTCATTTACACAAGTGAGATCTGCTCCTCCTATGACCCCTTCGGCACCTCACCATTACGCGACCGTGCAGGTGCATCACCGATGGCGTACAAATCACCTCTTATCGAGGACGATCGCCTGGCCTACCGAACATGGCGTTCATCAAGACGTAATCGCGTAACCTTCCATGTAATCAGATTATAGGATTAACGATCAACCAATCACAGCCCACTATTCCCGATCTCCCCCATACACCATCGTTAGAGCATGATGACGACCGTGAGCAGTTAGAAAGTTATATAGCCAGCGGTTTTAAAATATCTAATCTCAAAGGTAAGAATCAACTTCATTATACTAGTCATTTTCTACTACCAATTTGTACCACCAATTTCTACCACCCACTTCAATCGTCCAATTTCCAATATGCAAAACGCACGCGGTCAAGGCATTTCCCACGCCACCGGCGGCTCCAAGGTTCCCCAGGGAGTCCAAGAGAGAGTTCCTCAGGGTCTCGAGGAATCGTTGCCCAATTCTGTACGTCTAGCCGGTTTACACCTGAAGGAAGAATCAAAGCTAACACACGAAGGTTCACGACACCGGTTCCAGCGGTAGCCACAAGACCCATGCCCTTAACGATGGCCAGGACTCGATCGTCCCCAAGGGAATCCAGAAGGCTGTCCCCGAGAAGCTTGAGCGCGCGCTGCCTAACAAGATCCACAATACTGGTGATGAATAGATGATCTCGATGCGATGTTTGCATGAATGGGTATGCATGAATGGATATAAATTGATATTTTATCTGTATTTTAGTGAATTTGAAATAAAATAGGTATTATTTGTTCGGCATCATATGACGTATCTGTCGTGGAATGTGCAAGTAGCTATCATTTTTCGGTTATGTCGCACTATAAGCATTATTGTTGCAGCGCTTTCTCGCCACAAATCATTAATAGACGACACTACCATCCAATGTTCGACATTGTTGCCATCAACAAGTTATCTGTGCCAGTTCATACCGAGTCCCAGGCTAAGACGGGCTTTATGACCTGCATGTTGCATCCGTCAGCAACTCTTGGTCTAGATTGTCACCTCCCAACTATGATTCGCCTTACCTGTCCTGCTCTGAGGTCCTCGAGGGCCACGTCAAGCTCTGTAGCCGGATAGACTCGCACAATCTTGTGAACAGGAAACTTGCCTTCCTTGTACCACTGCACCAATTGGGGGATGATCTAGACACAGTTAATGTCCATAGAACGGAGTACCATTCCTTGTAGGTTTGACTGAGATCATACCTGCTGTGGATCCGACCATGCCAAAATGACTCCAATGATCCTCTTACACCCCGTCAACACATCAAGGGCATTGACCTTCAGTTCTGTGTCTGGCGGCATGGCACCAATGAGCGCAAATGTGCCGTTAACCGCCAACGCTCCCAGCGCCGCCTGCAACACCTTGCCCACCCCGGTCGTATCAATGATATATTCTGCGCCGTCCGGAAGATACCTGCGGATAGTCGCTGCTAAATCGGAGTCTGGGCCTTTGAGGGTATTGATCGTATGGGAGGCCCCTAATTCAAGCGCGAGCTGTAACTTTTCGTCCACAATATCAACAGCCACGATCCGAGTCAAACCTAGCGCTCTAGCTGCCAAAAGTGCCGCAACCCCTACAGCACCCATCCCCATGATCACCATCGTTGATGCCGTTCTTGGTTTCAGCACATTTACAATTGTTCCAGCTCCAGTCAAATATCCACATCCCATCGGCGCTAGGGGCCCCAACTCCTCGCTCTCAAACTCTACATCACACTTTACAACTGACCGCTCTGAAACGATGGCCAGCCTGCTAAGTGAAGACTGTCCAAAGAATTGCCCGTGCACAGGTGACCCATCCGGTAAACTAATCGGCGACGGCTTGGTCTTGTCCAAACGCGTGCGGAGAAAACTGAGATCTTGGCTGTGAATGCATGCACCGCACTGTCCGGCAAGACATGGGGTGCATTCACAACACATGCGGAAACTGAGGAAGACTTGGTCGCCTTCTTTCAGGGCTTTGTTGCTGACGTTTGACCCGACTTGCCGGATTACACCGCACCCTTCGTGGCGTAGTACGGCCGGGAAACTCCCTATTGGGAGGATGCCTGCTTGGACGACCAGATCCTGGTTACGTTAACGCTATTGGAACTGGGATTTAAAGTAAACAAAACAGGACATGGGGAGGCCGGACCGTATGGCATAAACCGGTGTACTTCATTTCAACGAGGACTTCGTCTGGCTCGAGTTGATCAAGGACTACATCTTTCAGGACGAAAGGGCCCCCCTCTTCCTCGACGAGATATGCTTTGGTCGGAATACCCATTTTGTCGGTTGTATCTCGCGCCCGTACGAATGGTTTCTCTCATATGTATGTTCGAAACGGCTACCCTAGTAGATATACCCCGGAGTCGGCGACAGGCTTGGCTATACAGAGCTTCATACAGTATATTGACAAGTTTCAGAGTTTTCGGCGGGGAAATTATGGAGTTGGCTGTGCTCGCAGATCCTCCTTTTCCTCCCCGAACAAACTACTCCCGACCTCGGCCCCACACCGAGCCGGGGGGAAAAGCCCGAACCCTAGGTATCAGATAGATTAATGACCGCAGTCTGTTAAAGATACTTCAAAGTGCATATGTGGTGTACTGAAAACGAGTCCGACCCCGTGTGCAGTTTCAAAGGGATTGACACGGTATTTGGTACTGGTAGCCATCGGAGTGTCGCAGTAGACCTCGTCTCCACTTCTTTTCGTGAATATCTCCAGGGCCCGGCTCATTATCCATATCGCTCAAGTGATGGATTAGTTGTACAGATCAATTCCAATGTGTTTTTTCAAACTGCCTGGTTGCTATTGAAACTACTTGCCCCAATTGTGGCCAAAGACATAGTGCCGAACAGAGGAGGTTGGAGTAGTATTTTGGCAGTCCTCGTGAATTGATTAAGATTGGCATTCGCAGTTTTTTTTTGGTGACGCTACAAGAAAGGAGCAAGGAGCCAGAGGAATCTTGAGGATATTGTGGTAGACGACTATCTAAATCTGGATGAACAATGATGACATACTACCCCCAATCGGATGGGATGGGAGTGCTCGGGACCATGTCCATTCTTAAATCACCGCAGATAAAATATAGCTGGTGTTTCGGTCTTGTTACGATCCTATGACCTATTGTTTGGGAGGTCGGCAGAAGATATTGGCGGGAAATGTGTGCCACATATTTTTGCCAGTGGGTGGACTAGAATATAATGAATAGCCGTGGTGTCCTGATAGTGTATTGATATATTATCGCGAGGTAGAGGGCGTCCTCGCAACACTTGCGGCGAGCAATGTCTGATGAATTTCATCGGAAATAAAAGACAGTAGGAGCTAAGCGCAGATAATAATAACTAATGCATTGGACATATAATAAGAAACTCCATTTGATACACCAAAATAATACAGACGCAACCAGAAAGTACACTTTGAACGCGGCTTCAGGTGCTAACTTCTCCCTGCCCGGTATGGAAAAAGCCTCTAAAACCCAGAGAGCTACCCCTTGAAAGTCCCCTTCTTGAGCCCAATCTGGACTCGCGCATTGAATTCCTCAAGCCTAGAGGAGAACTCCCTAGCAAGTTCGATCCTGAGTGTCCCCTGCATCCCCTTGCTCTCAAAGACCCTCACCTTCTGTCTTCCCAGAGCAATAGCCTCATCCCACAGGTCGTGCTGAGCTTGAGGAAGCCAGAGGGTGTTTTTCGCCTTCTCAATCTCCTTCAGCGCCTGCCACGCCCTAGCCTGGATATCCGTTATCTCAGCAATATACTTCTCGATTGCCACGGCCGTCATGTTTGGATCCGACTTGGAGCGCTTGCGCTGTGGGCTTATATTCACTGGCAATGGAGAATTGTCAATATTAGCTCCTGCCTCAGCGGTATTGGACTCAGAGTATTTACTGACGGCCTGGTAAGAAGAGTAGCCTGTGCCGATATATTGGATGTCTTGCTCCGTTTCGACCCGAAACTGCGTCTCGGTGATCTCCCCTGGGTAGGTAGCATCGGCGTTCCTGGGATCTTCTCCTGCTAAGCTCGAAGACATGAGAGTAGACATGGATGTGTAGAGGGCTTTAGCAAGCTCGGGGCTATCAGGCGTGGTGGCTGGGTCAAGCAAGTGCTCGCCGTAACAGTTTTCGACTGCGGGGGCACTGCAGAAGGGGCAGTAGACTTCATTTTTCGTAGACATGATGAATAGTCGGCGTGGAATACCGTTGATTCTGTTTCTTGGATGAAAGACTAGTGATTTCCTGCGAGGCGATGGTGTGATGCTGCTGGGTAGGGTATTGCCTGACTTTTTATAGCGCCGATAGGGCTGACGCCGTTATTTATTGCATTAAAAGGGGATAATAAAACAATGGCCTTTACTTTTTTGTTCGATAAGAATGGCCTTGAAAGAATCATTGATATACAGGATGCTTACCTTTATGAATAGGACTCAAGGCGTCAAATCTTGAACCAAATGAGAGAATCTCTTTGACTAGGACCCCTTTGATTCCTGCAGGGTCTGACCATGTTGCCAGATTCAAAGGGCACAGAGCGTCCGCGTTACTTTTCTGACAATGTCTCATCGGGTCAATCAGTGTTGAGATGCCTGATGGGAGAAACGACATATTCTGCGTGTATGCTGACTGGGTGCTTGGGTGATTATTCTGGTTTTATTGAGGCCACAGTGAAATTGCTCGGTCCAGGGATACTAGCTCGTCAAGATGTAGACCTATAACAGCGGGCCTTTAATTACCATGTAGCATGCTTGCAGAAACTCAGCATTTCAATCGTGTGTTTTGGATAGTACCGTAGGCCTAAAAACCCACGTCTAGACTTGCTAGAAACAGATATATTTCCGAGACAGAGTTCAGAAAAGCTGCCATGTTTCCACGCCATGGACTCTTACTCCTTGTTTCACATCATGCTGCGGCGCCAACCGTACGCCTATTGCACCTAAGAAGTATTCTCCCAGGAGCAGGGGTTCTTATTTCCGAATTCTGGCGGCTCTTTCCTTCAAGCTTATCGGCTGTGGTAGCAAGCATTAGCACTAAAGATTACCCTACCGGCCTGCCTTCCGTCGCGAGACCTCGCAATAGCCCTTTTAAAAAGAATATCCCGCCAATAGTGTGGTCTGCCCCTGGCACGCACGTTCGACCTCAGCAAATGGCGATCCGAGGCTGGCCCGGCGTCGTGTTTAACCCAGCGCAATACGGGACCAGCCCTACTCGCCTGACAGGAGTTGTGGTGCGCATCAGTAGACAACTTAAATATTACTTGGAGTACATATACTGAGTACAGTTGCGGCTTCTCCATATGCACCCCCTACACCCAATAGGTCACCGTGGCGTTTTAGTGGGTTGCACATTATGTGACCAACATAGCTTTGGTGCTCTCCCCTATTCTAACCACTGGTGAGGCGATGGCATAACTCGCCGGCCTATACTGCTGGCGCAAAATGTGGTTAGTGACGAGCTTCGCAGGATGTATCGTGTGCAAAAGTCAAGGCCTGTTACATCTTTATGAAAAATACAAGAAAAAAAAAACAAAACCCCTTTCCCGCAACTACCGTATGCCTCAACTTTTCTGGAAGCTCAACCAAACCATTCCATTTGAAATATACGGAGCGTCAACCTAGTTGTAATTATTCTGCATCACCGTTAGGAATATGAACAAATGAAGGTCTGGTTTCGCATCCTAACTGCAAGCGGTGGTTTAAATTTATGGAAAGTAATAAACAAGCCAGCCGAATAGGGCAGCTGAAAGAAACCGTAGCTTTTGAGCTGCGGCAATAGCAGAAGTGTCTGTATACTCCGTATCGTGATAGGAATCAAAGCCATCGTCCAAACCAGGTCAGAACCTGCGTAACCGAGTCCTCAAGACACTTTCTTTCCTGTGGATCATCCGGGTTGCCTCGTACAGCGAAACCATGGCGGCCAGGTTTATACTCCTGATGCGCCATTTCCGGAACCTCACGCCCGGACGCCTTGCTGTCTGCATGGACACCCTGCACCATACCCATCAGCCTGAAATCAACGAAACTATCCTCCATCCCCCATCCGTAGGATACAGGAACGACGTGTGTTTTGACATCCTCCGGGATAGCCAAGTGACTCGGATGAAGCGCCACGACCGCATCGACAAGCGGAACTTGAACACCATCAACCTCGATCATATTCTCCTCAAGCCCAGCCCTAATCGCATACTTTCCACCCCAGCAAAATCCCACCATCCCAATCTTCATCCCCTTCCTCTCTCTCCTCAAAGCGCGTAAGAACTCCATGCAGATGGCATCTGTTGGTCCCTGGCGGTGCCTAGTCTGCCACATGAGGAAAGAAGGCATACTGGCCAACAACCCCGTATATTTGCAGAAAACAGACTGTTTCGCCGCATCAACGGGGATGAGGTGGTCGGCTATTGACACCGGGACAGGATCCCCCTTGAAGAAATCGGGAAGGTAGACGAGCCACTCGCCGGATTTGGCGTAGGCATCGGCGATGAGTTTATTGTTGGGGAGGGACAGGCCAAAGATGTCGGAGTACATGACTATTATTCCACGAGGGTTGGTGCGGTTTCCATCAATCAGTCTCGGGCCCACTCACCCATGGCCATATTGTTCTCATATTGTCAGACTTTGAAGCACCATTACATCCTAGGTGGCTGCAGTTTCTCTCAACTGCACATACCGTTCTGGCAGTCTCCTAGTCTATGATGGAGATTAGACTGGTGCTGTTTGATGCAGCAGCTTGTATACAGACTATGGTTCAAGAAAGTGATGGCAGAAAAAACAGAAAGTGAACTCATCACCAATCGCTTGTTCAAAACAAAGCAAATAACTCCAAACTCTATATTCATCAATTTCTATGGCCGATGATTCTAAGGCGCGTTTCGTGATACGCGAGACTGCACCAGACAATGGTTTAGTATCACACTGATCATAGAAATTAAGGCAGGCGCCTCCTTCTCCCTAGATAACTCCGCGACTCACACATGAAGGGCAGCATAGCTTGCCGGTGGTCGGCCACGTTGTTTGATATCCGCCAAGGGAAATATTTGCTCGGAGTCGTTGCTGATATCTAATCTTGTCATCTAGCATGGTGATAAATTTGGTCTATTTCAGGGGACCTGCAAACCAGCTGGTATTAATCTTGATCTAGTAGATGGTATGGCTGAAAATCCTAGTTATAATTGATTTCCCTGATGGTGATAAGCACAATCTACTTATCCTATAAAACGTATATATACGTTTATATATATATATTTTACATTTGTTTTATATAAGTACCATTAGCAGCCAATTATATTTTCTAGAAATACAGGTTCTATATCTTACTTGAGGATAGCTTGCACCATTACATGGTGCTTAGGATAAGTAGTTGAAACTAAGTGTCATGAACCGCTGCCAACACTAGATGACTTATCGCGCCGGATTATCAGCATGACTCACCTTGACGGTCAAGAGATGCGATATGCCAGGAAGTCGACAGCATTCCATCAGCCCATTCTGGGTTTAAACCGACAATCATTTGCTATTGAGACTCGGACCGCTGTTCCGAATCTGGCGATATTGCTCAGCCAAGTAGCCGATAAAGAAGCATGATATGAATTATAATGTTGCTTATAAACTTTTGGCTTATAATATGATTGTGTTTTGCTTATGCTGAGTGGAGTATAGCTATGTATAAGTCATCTCATATAGGGTACCGCCACTTAAAATCCGCTTCGGCCTGGGCGTGTCATATGTGGGTTATGGTTAGGATCCAATATAGTTAAATATAAAGAGAGAGAGCCATTGCAACGCATGTGGCTGTCGACAGGCTTACTTCTGTATTTTAGAAACCGTCCTGGTCTGGCATTATTATGGAATTGAGAAACGTGACCTATACGTAGTAAGCTCCGCTCTGAGCAGCCTTGTGGGAATCTTACAAATGGTTCAAGGGTGCTGATGAGATGAACTATCCTTTCTTGACCGTCTTCAGCAGTAAAAATCTCATCATCCACTGGTTTTGAAACATGGTAATCTCGTAACCTCAACAGCTGGATATCCCGATGGTCTGCGGCATAACCCTAATTTTGTCAGCTTACAACTGTATTAAGTTATTTACAAAGCTCTCGAACCTTTGGCTTTGTCTTCAGCGCCCCCTCTTGGTTGGCATCAGCAAATGCCTTCACAGCGGCTTCCGTTCCCTTCCGCGTTGTCGGCAGGAAAATGCTCTTGAATGGTTCCGAGCTCAACACTTGACGCCATTCCTCAAATCTCTCGTCAATGCTTTGACGCAGAAGCTGGATGGTCGGTGACTCAGGGGCCCAAAGGCCACCACCAACGTACGACGACCCGGGATCAAGGTGGATATAGTAGCAGGCATATGGTCTTCTCCTCCCAGTGCGAGAAAATGCAGCAGAAAAGTGGGACTGGAAAATAGCGAGACCGAATTAGCATGCTACCGTTGCGAGAGACAAAATGAGTGATAACTCAACTTTGTATGGTCTTTGGTCCCTGCTGAAGCGAATGTCTCGATATATGCGGAAGATAACATCACTAGGTGGCAGTTCCGGGATTGTGGCATCAAAGGCAATGATTTTCGGCGTCAGCGATTCAACAAATGACTCCCAGTCTTTCCTGGCTCTTCTAAATTCCCTTTCGTGGCCTATAGGCGTTAAAATATGACGGCATGCTTAGCTGCCACGGCTTTCTTACCCTTGAACCAATCGCGATTGTTGTTTGCCCTGAGATCGATTAGATATAGGAGGGTGTTTCTGTGTATTTTGGTGTTAGAGTACTCAATTCCATCAAGCGGCCGCAATTTTTCGTAGGGGATAATGGTTGTTTTTGGAGGATAATATTCCTCTCCCAATTCCTCCTCGGGAGCAGAAGAGCCGTTCCTCTCGGTGTCATCTTGACTAGAGTCCGGCTGGTATTCTTCGTCGTTATAACTCTCTTCGAATTCGTCTTCGGGACTCCAATTGTCATCGGCGTCAGCTCCGGCACTGTTCTTTCTGCGGATCTTTGCAGTGTGCCTCTCAACTGGCGATCCAGCGGAGCGCTTGCGGCAAGGCATTGTAGGGTTGTCAGAATAACAGAGCAGTAAATGCTTCGCGGAGGATAAGTCTCCTAGAGAGTCAGCCGCAGATATCCATTCCTCGTTAGTAGCCTAACCCTTCGATGCCCTTGCTCCTTTTTTGGATGTTCGTTGAGCTGATTTTCTATGACGCTCATTCGTCGTTGCTCAGTTGATACTGTAATGTATAACCGGGTGTCTTCTAAAATGGTAGTATTGCGAAACGCCCGTGGCTGCTTCAATTTTATATTGAAAGTGGAGGTAACCCCTGCTGCACATAGCTCAACCACCAACGTACGGTTGACGGATTGGCAATGAAATTATCTTTCCCTGTTTATTTCCTGAAGCCCGTTGACACAAGACACGGTTTCAAGATCGCAATTCTCGTTAGTATTGTTATAAATTAACCAGGTGTCTCTGGGTTTACGGTAACCATCTACCATCTGATTGGGTTGTTGTGTCTATCTTTGTAAATGTGACTCATTTGATTGACCAATCACACTTTACACGAGACAATGGTCATCGCAAACTGACCGAAATAGGAAGTTGAGAGATAAGCAGACTTGTAAGGTAATCCACTGCGCTAATTGTCCGTCCATGTCAATGCCTATTACTCCAGAAAGATCGAACCATGTGGCAGATTTCCTTATACTAATGTAAGGTAAACCGGGAATAAGGGCCTTAGATTATGGGTCCTGTAAGCCCACCACAAAGCCAGCTTACAGAGGCATATACCAATTTATTCCCTTAGGGGAAAGCCATTTTCCGTTTTGGGCCAGATTGCGAACCAACTTGTTGATGTGCTTCAGAGTCGAACACCACTTTGACAGGCTCCGCAATCTTTCCTCGCCTTCCAACGGGCCAGCTTTATAAATACCGGCTGTCGGGCGATGTAGGTGGATTCTATGCGGTTCTAAATTGGCACCCTAAATGATATTAATCCAGGCGGGACCCCGACACTTCGTAAGAAACGCCGAATTCCAGATCAGGTTTGTTAGAGCTGACGGTTTATGTGCCAGCATGACCTCCTTTGAAGAGAGAGTGAACTTTCTCCGTCTGTCATCGGAGAATGGCAGAAAGCCTTTACCACGGGTTACACTCGGGGCTGTCAATAGAGACGGTATGGAGCGACAGCCGACATTATTCCCTATAGAGTGACGGACTGTCTCCTAACACCAATCTTTCAAGGTTCCTTGCAATACGCTAAGGCATTTGGGGAGGCATCGGTCGAGTCTACAGAAACTGATGACGTGCATTGGGTGGCCTCTTGTACCAAGCTTGTGACGACTGTTGCGGTAATGCAGTGTGTCGAGCGCGGTCTGCTAAACCTGGATGCAGACATCGCCTGTGTGTTACCGGAATGGGGTAATCCTCGAATTTTGACAGGCTTCGACGAGAACGATAGTCCTATCTTTCGGCCGGCCACCAAACCTATTACCCTACGGTATATATGTCGCAACCCCAAAGCTGTCGGGATTCATGGTTCAAATGTACTAACGGCTACAAGGCGCATGTTGACCCATTCCAGTGGCATGGCGTACTTCTTCATGGATCCTCTTATGACACGTTATTATGAATTGCAAGGGAAACCGCCCGTCCTCCAAACGTTTTTCCAATTCCAGTTCCTCCTTTTCGAACCGGGCGAACGATGGATGTACTCTCCTGGTATTGACTGGGCAGGAAAGGCAGTAAGTCTCGAAGACCTTGGTCATCCATAGGCTCGAGAGCATGACAAGGACTAATATGAAAAGGTTGAGCGAGTGACTTCTATGAAGCTTTGCGAATACCTGCAGCGCCACGTTTTCGATATTGTCTCTGTCAAGGATGCCACATTCCATCTCGACCAGAAAGAAGACCTACGGGCCCGCAAGGTTAAAGCCTGGGTGCGAACAGCCCAGGGTCTTGAAGAAGAGAAGAGCACTATATTCCAAGACCCAATCGCTGAAGACATTGGGGGTGGTGGCCTATACGCAACCGTGAACGAACTGCTCAAGATTTGTCGTGGTATACTGACGGAAAAGTTACTCCGTCCGGAGACTGTCAAAGAGATGTTCCGACCTCAGCTAGAAAGTGTTCAGGGTCTCGACCAACCGCACAACTATCCATTGGCATCCCGCAACGCCATTTGGAATGCAATCCCAAATGATGTGCCAGTGAACTTTGGGATCGGTGGTCTGGTGACTACGTCTGCACTCCCGAAACGACGAGCGGCGTATTCGCTCACCTGGTCTGGAAAACCGAATTGTTATTGGGTTGGTTATCCAATACCAACGGGGCTTCCATTTTAGCTAACATATTCTAGTGGATCGACTTAAACAACGGAATCGCTGGCATATACCTCTCTCAGCTGCTGCCAACCGGCGATCAGACTGCCATTGAGCTGCTAACTGAGTTTGAAAGATGGGTGTATTCGCGTTTGGACGAAGTGGGTTGCCCGCCAAAGCAGGACTTGGACATCTCCAGCCAATAAAAGGGATGATATGGTCGTGGACCTTTTGTCAAACGTACTACGTATTTGGAGGGCATTCTATTCCGGCTATTTCTTCGCCGTCAGCTGCATATCCCCATTCATCTGTATAATGCTGAGTGACAAGCCATCTGAATCAGTCTCTGACATATAACTGTCGCAGTGTGACTTAAACCATCAATTCTTGTAGATAATATATTAGGACTGGTGCTAACAACTTAAAAGTGACCGTCGCGGTAAATTTTTGGGTAAGTGGCTAATGGACTAGTAAGAGCTTGTCTGATACTATCCGCACTGGGAATCCCCGATACCATTTTCACTAACAAGCGAGATTATCGTCATCCCAACCATACTGTCTACCCCTTCCATCGAATGATACTGTAGAGGCAATCAATCCATCTCTCGATGGACCATATATAGTATCCCGTTTCATCGCACATGTTGCTGCAGATCCAAAGGTCTGAAGGAAGATATACACGCCTAGGGCCATTTATCTCACCCTTGCTTTTTCTACTTGATTTTAGATTACGTACACTTGTTGCAAGTTGGAATCGGTATTTATTCCGGCATATCAACCGCGATAATCAGAACATACGGGCCAAGTCTAAGGACTAAGATCACTTCCAAGGCTGGTATATCTGCGGTTCAGCAAAGGAGAAAATTTTCACTCTAACCAGGATCGAACAATGTCCTGAATTGCATCCCACAACCAAGCATCATGTAACTTGGCCAGGTGGTCAAATCCATGCTCCCCATCAAGCACAACAAGTCGAAAGTTGAGGCTAGGGTCAACCTGGGCAAGTTTCTCCCGTAACAGGATGCTCTCCTCAACGGGAGACACACTGTCGTCCCGTCCATGGAGTATCAAGACTCCACCGCGTGGAAATCGTGCTCCGGCATCAAGCCTTTCAAGAAGATAGGGAGTACTGGGAGCTGTTGGGAAAAGCTGACCTAGCTGACCATGTTGGTATACCGCAAACATTAACTGTAATCGATTGGACTCAGCAGCGGCGGATACAATCGCAGACTCCTGCGTGACTGCCTCCTGTCTCCTGATGTTGTCTAAATGCAAGCTTAGCGTATTCGGTGGATAAGTCGGAAGGTTGAACACAGGCCGTTCCTGGCCACTGCTGAAGTAGGGTGCTTTCGGGTAGACCATAGGATAAACAGCATTGACCGCTCGTATCCGATCAGGGTGACTTAAACCCATTTGCAAACTGAGATACCCCCCCGCACTGTCGCCGATAGTCATTATCCGGCTCAGATCGGCCTTCACGGTGCCTTTTGTTTCTCGCTGTAGTAAGATGGGAAGCGACTGCTGCATCCAGTGCCAGTGGTCTTCCACATCCTCGAGTACTTCCATTACGGAGGACTCCGGTAACAGTCGGTAATTTGGAGAAACAATGATGGCCGAGTACTCCTGCGCCAATTGAAGATACCACGGGCTAAAAAATGGCGGGAAGAGACTGTAACCCGCGATAAGGCCGCCACCATGGTAGCGAAGTAGGACTGGTCGAGGGACGGAGAGCAGGTGCTGCTGAGTTGGCTCGTTCAGGCTCTTGGGATAGAGCACATCCGCGGTGATTGTATGGCCGCTGACCGTTTTATAGCCGACGGAGATGATAGAGAATGCGTCAAACCGCGACCAGTCGGTCGCACCCAAGGTTAAGGCATCCATTTTGAGAGTATCCTTAAGAGTAACAAGCTATCTGCTTTCTAGTAATAGCAAAAGCTGCGTCCAGAGTATATCAGAGGTGTATTTAACTATCAATGGGTCACTCACTTCAAGTACGTCGGGAGTGAGAAGTAGCCGAGCATTCTCCGTTGTGTTCGTTCAACTTCGCATTCTCAACAGAACAGGAAAGTAGGTGGGTCCAATGGGCGGTTCGTACGTACAGTGGAAGATTGTATGCGCGGACATAGAGTAGAATAGCTTGTCTGGTGTGCGGTCCTTCGGGATTGTTAGCTATATTGGTGGTCAGGTGCCCTGGTTTTTAGATGGGACTTAGAACCCCAATCCACGGCACCAAAAGCGACACGAGACAGTTATTATCCATGGGAAAAAGGAAAGAGGTGAAAGCCTCGCTAATGAACTCTATTGCTAGGGGTTAAGCGTACAGTTTTGCCCCCGGGTGGAGATTTTGAGGTGAGCTTCGTGCTGAAATCGTCAAATGCCAACTTACTTTCAAACCCTTCAGTGTCCCCTCAGGCAATTATATGCATTGCTCGCTAGATTTATATGGTAAAGCAAATTATAGTAATGTCATGCCGCTTGTTCCTGTAATACTGTTGGATTTTTGAGCCAGGACGTAGAGTCAGATCTCCCAAAGACGGCTAAGAGATGCAGAGTCGTCAAAGGGAGTGTGTGCTCCCTCCGTCATAGGATACGCATCGTTTACTTTTCTCGTCAACTCTCGAGTTGGCTGAACGTCATCAGTATCAATATCGGCAGAGGCAAATACGCCAAATGAAGACGCTAATCGGATGGGCGGGACGGGCCCTCGCAATCTGTCCAGAAACGGAAATAATATAGTGGGGAAGTCTCATGGCTCCTCATGGAGACAGCCACTACTCAAGGGAACATATATCAGATAACTTATGCAATGCCATTGTCGACGTTACTGAGCCTAAGGTTGCCACTGCTAGAATTTTACCTTGACACTACATATTGATCTCTCATCTATCTCTCGAGCAGATGGCCAAACCAGTCTTTCACCTCTGATCATTGACAAAAAAGCGATATTGATTGAATATGATAAATAGTGAGTCATCAGTCGAAGGCCGCTTGCGGCATCTCATGCCGAGCCTCTCAGTATACACTGAAGGCAGGCGCTATCAGGAGTGTCTCGAGCTATATAACCATGCGCTGAAGAAGCAATCACTGGTCTGCGCGCGGCCGCGGACTGAAGACGAGGTCTCACATCTGGTTCAGTTTTGCACTAAAGAGAAGATACCCTTTGCTGTGCGCTCAGGGGGTCATGACTTCTTCGGCCGCTCCGTAGTGCACGAGGGAATTCTCATCGACATGCGCGATATGGACACGGTCAGCATCGAGGCTGACCGAGCTAGTGCACGCGTTGGTGGCGGAGTGATCGCTGGCCATCTGCAGGAAACGCTAAATTTCCACGGCCTATTCACCCCTACCGGACAGGCAAAATCTGTGGGCTATGTCTCATGGGCATGTGGCGGAGGGTACGGCTTCTATGTTGGGACATACGGGTTTGGGGTTGATCAGATCCTTGGGGCTCGAGTGGTCTTGGCCGGGGGTCGCGTGGTTGATACCAACGAAGATCCAGAATTATTGTGGGCACTCCGCGGCGCTGGTGCTGGCACGTTCGGGATCGTCACAGAGCTTCGCGTGAAGGTATATGCAGTTCCTAAACTATATGCTGGCTTCCTAGCCTTCCCCCTGGCCGAGGCCGCAGCTGTCATGGACAGAATTGAAAAGCTCTTAGAAGATAACTTTCCCGATGAGTTCAGCGGAGATGCCATTGCAGTAACCCCCGAAATGGCTCCGATTCCCGTCGCCGAGCCCTGTTTTGTTCTGTTTTGGTGTTGGACTTCGGTCAGCGAAGACCTCGCGCCTGCGATAAGCTTTCTTGAGCAGACGATGCAGGTCGGCAGGGTTCTGGGGAACACAGTCACGGAGAGTAAGTTCCAGACTTCCATTATAACATGGGCTCCAGTTAACTGACCTGGTAACCAGCTACACCAGCCGCCTACGGCTTGGGTGACTCATCGTCAGGAACCTTCTTCCGCAGTCGAAACGTTGAGCGGATACGACATGATATTGGCACCATCCTCACACGGCACCCTCCATCACATCCGCTGTCCGCTGTCATCTTTCACAATAACCATGGTAAGGGGGTTCGACACGAAGTCGCAGATACTGTCGGAGCGGCATTTCCAAACCGAAACCAACATGTCATTCTCGGACTCCATGGTGGCACCAGGCCAGCCTGGACTGATGAACAGGAGCTTGCAAGTGCAGCCAGATGGGTCATAGAGTTGGAGAAAGCGATAGATCAGAATGGCCTTACTATGCCAGGAGGTTTCCCCGGATTTTGGCCCCCTGAGCAGGTGGACATAGAACGATTCTTCGGGATGGAGAGAGCTGCAAGACTGCGACACTTGAAGGCAAGGCTGGATCCAGATAATCTATTTCACCGTGCCCTTCCCGGTCTGAATGTACGCTGAATGAAATCGGATATCGTACTTGATATGAATATATCATGTGACCTTCATCATGTACACCAGGTGTACACGATGAGGCCTGATGAGAGATTTTGCCACTACACCAAAAAGGGTCAACCCTTATTAGTAAGGGCTTTTATTCTGGTTATCACCTGACTCACGCCACGTGATATAAGCGGCCTGTCGACCAGAGAGGACCTCCTCTTACTAATCAATATCCAGCACCTCGCTCGTCCAATCATATGAGGCAATCACACCGCCATAGGCGGATTGCAACTATCTATATATTAACTGAATTATCTACTGATATCGAGAACATTCTTTCTTGAAGCCTTTGAAAAGGCATAAATAGCCTATACAGATTGTAGTTAGAAGAGGAGGACCCTCAAGACCTTCAATGCAATCGCTCGTTACATATATCAATCACATGACCAAATCGACGCTAGCAACCACCTCCAGAGCCGACAGTTATGAGCCCGGTCTTGCTTTAAGGACCGGGATACAGG
>NW_027396125.1:0-141727 GCF_047715535.1 Aspergillus foveolatus | reverse complement strand
TCATGTGTCTGTCTTTTATTTGTTTCTCTAAGCTTGTGATATTCGTGAATACAGGACAGCTAGTTGAAAACAATACTTCCTACGCCCGTGACATTGAAGTCCCGGCGAAAATTCTCAATAGTCTCTATTGTAGGCTTTTCCTTGATCCGGCCTGGTGTGTTTCTTGCATAAAAATCCAAAAACCCTTTATATGTTTTGATATCAGGGGGAGAGCAGGCAGCGGGATGTAGCTCAAGGAATCTGGAAGAATAAGCAGCAAGCCTCCATGGCTCCAAGGGACTTACCTGTCAAAGATCATCAGACTTTGATGATACTTTCTAGCTGTTTGTGGAAGAATTGCTTCTTTAATCTCTTTACTATTGTGCTTATCAAGATTGATCACGCGTGTAAAATTAGCTACCGGTTCTTGTAGCATACTGTCTGATTAGCCTTGAATATAGGAAAAGGAATAGGAGTAAGACAGACATACAATGGGTTTTAGATAATTTATCTCTCTCTTGAGGATGTCTTTTTGGACTTTTGTCAAAATGTAGCTTCAGGTAGCTCAGGTGCAGAATATTCAGGCGCCTGAATCTTCACCTGAAGGCGCCGGAATGTGTGCGGCAAAGCGGCGACAGAACAGACGCTGGGATGGGTGAGCACCGAAATATACATGCTGTTGTATGTTTTTGGCAATTTTTTTTCTACTTGACTTCAATTATCAAACGCGGATAGAAGTGCAATGAGCCCGGAATGCGTTACTGCTTTCAGAAGTGAGTGCAGGCAAGATGGGTGCTAATGTGGTGAGAATATTACCAATATAAATGTTATCCGTATTATCTACCTACTTGGTCGAGTAGGGAGAGAATGTGAGAGTCACGCCCCTGCAAGCCGCGATCCCAAGCCAGTATTGCAGGCATCGGCAAAACAGCGACTCCCATATCCCTTACATGGACATTAAAGAGAGACTTGGGACATCTGCTTGCCAGGATCATGGCTACCCTAAGCCCAGTGCATAGAATAAGCTATATTGCATGAGATAAAGCAACTAGATCTGCTGCTCCCTAACTACCTACCTTATCAACTACCTAGCCTAGGCTTTCCAGGGCCCGTTCCAACTGTAGCTCTGGAAGTTGAGTACTGAGTCACGACTTCGATGGCGAACGACGTAAGACAATTGCCTGTTCTATTCTGGCTGACTTTCCTCTAGGCCGCCGAGAAAGCCTCGTGGCATCAGCCGCGTCGGACAATACCACACGTCTTAGAGCAGGATGGGGCTTAGTACAGGCATGTATACCGTAATGTGGGCTTCGAGGTGCCGCTAGCGAATGGCTAAGGGCCAGCCGTGAGATGTCTTGTCATGATTGCAGAGTCATCTTCCACAGAACATTGTTTTGGTGGCTATGGCTGACGCTATCATTCTTTCCATCGTTCTCAAGCTGTAGTATAAGAGGACTTCGGTTGCCAGAACTTTTAAGTTGGGAGCGCAGGAATCGTATCGCAAACTCTCCGCCCGAGGTCATTGACAACAACTAGTTCTGATGTCTATCAGTATTAGACACTTCCACTTTGCCACATATCACCCATGCAATATCGGATCTGATTGACGTTGTCGTTTCATTATCCGCATACCTGACGCACCACGATTCCGCTCTGGCATTTGAGCTCGTGAGATGTCTGCAGTTGCAGACAGTAGTTTTGACATTGATGAGAAGTTCCCGCACAACGGACTTGTATCGTAGAGACGGAAAGTTCCTGGAGACCAAAGGTAGTAGAGAGACCAAAACTACCAATGCATGCTGTGGTGCGTTAACTTCTGCTCCAGCTGAACTTGATTAAGTGAGCAGGAGTTAGTGCACTCACTAAATCATGTTCCTATTACAGTACTTAAGCCGTTGGTCTTCATTTATGGCCTATGCACCAACTGCTTCTTCAACTGCTTAAGGGATTGCCTTGTTTATTAACAAGGATAGCCATGAATTCAATCTGTAGGATATATAATCAGTACTTTCTACATGCAAAGCATGTGAAAATGATATCAGGATATCCACTAGCGAGGAGAGTAAATCGGCCCAATCCACCCACCGACCCCAGAAGCAGCCGCATCAGATTAAGAATCGGGGTAGCACAATATAGCATGCATGACGCATCCCACCTAACCTACCTCCAGTAGCATATGAGACTTCGGAGATCCATCAAACGGACGGGCCGCCACGGAACGAAGCGAGGACGCGATTATTTCCGTCGGCAAGCCAAGCATCAAATGCCGGTCGTACACGCATGGTTAATATTCTCCTATTGGCAAGGGAAAAGCCATATGCCCACATGATGCGATGACTTGTAGGGAGATCGAGGCACATCCATTTAGATCCAAATCGAGCCAGACCGGAGGCCGGAGAGATGGGTGGAGTATCACCAGTGAGGTCAGTCGTGTACGGTACGGAGAGTACTACAGTCCAGGTGGAAGGATTTGGCCCTATAGTTGTCTTTTCTAAGACCTGTCTGGCACCTGCAGGTGGGTATCATCAAGTTTATGTCGGAACACGCTGTAGGTCCTGGCTTTTGAATTATCATAACTAATATACAGTGGGTATCGAAATCGAAATTCATGCTTCCTCGTCTTCAACTTCCTCGATTTGGACGGACTTAAGTTCTTGGTCAAACCGTCGTTCTTCTTCCAGGAGTCTGGACTGTTCATCGGCGGTGGTGGTCGTTTCTGCGGGGCCGGCGTTGTACCCGGCCTTTTCTAGCCGGTCCAGCTCTTCCGGCTCTAACAGCTTGCCCTGGCCTCGTATTGATTCTTGCTTGACTCTGACTGCGGCTGGAATGAATTTGCTGACGGCTTCTTTTCGTAGGTCGCGGATTTCGGGCTTTGCCTCGTAAACTGTCTTCGATTCTGTCACCACAGGTTTCGCCGGGAGAGGATGAGGCCCGCGAGCCTGGCCGCCTGCATTCGCCTCTTTCCTTCTCTGGTACTCGCGTGGGATAGGCGGAGGCGTATCCCGTGGCATGGGTATCATCCGAACTTCTTCGTCCGTCTCGCTGCTGTCACTATCTTGGTCTCCAAAGCGTCCATGGTTATCCCGTCTTCGCTTTCCCAGTACCCCACCGTCCCTCCGTTCCCGCGGATGATCGCCACCCCGCTGGTGCTGTGAGCTCGCGAACTTGGGTGCCTTATCGCCCAAAGCTTCACGGGCCTTCAGCACGGCCCGCAAGTCCCGTTCGAGAGCTTCCAAGATCTGTTTCTCACGTGGTCGCAGGCTCTGTCCCGACTGCTCCATTTCCTTCAGCTCGTTGATTTGCCGCTGGATGCGCTCTGGATTGCGACGGGCCAGCTTCTCATTTCGGCGGGCTAGCGCTTCAGCCTTGCTTTTTTTGAGACTCTTCTGCTTTTCCAGTTTCCGCTGCGCGGCGGCCGGGTTGATCGAACGCTCCTTATCTTTAGGCATTGTAGTCTATATCTCTCCCTCTTGCCTTTCCCTGATGTTTTATTTTCCTTCAAGAACAATAGGGCCAATCTGTTCCGGTAACGGCGCGGGCGTGCGTGAGATAACAAGGTTCAGCGGGATAATCAGTGTAGCCGGGTATTCCACTTTGGTGTTGCCTATTCGATGAGGTCCTATTAAACGGCCAAATGGCGTCAGCCGGTACTCCAAACCTAGGCGACAGAAATAGAGGACCCTTCGACAACGGAGGGGTAGCGGGGAAGCATAGAGACATGCAGCAAGCTAAACAGGCATGGGAGAATCGAGGACGTTCACAGGCTGAAAGCAGGAGTAAGCTGCAGCGAGGAAAGTTACCTGAGCAAGTCGGAATCGGTGTGGGATTTCCCCAAGCCCAATCGAAGCGTCCAGACAAGTTATAGGGCTCTAGCCTCACGGGTTGGGCAGCGGTAGTTCGAGTTGTTGGATGCGCGATAGAGCTAGCAAGAAAAACGGTTGGATAAGCCTCTGCAGAGGCGTTAAAAGCGGCAAATCCGGGCGCCCGGATCTCATATAATAGGAGGAGAATATATTATATAATTGTGAATGTGGTCAGGGCGACGTTGAGATTGGATACTGAGGAACGAATGGTTAGCGAGACTGGTGCTGGACTGCGAGAGACCCAAAATTGAAGGCGGTGGGCGAGCGATACATCATACAAGGACTGTGTATATTATTTAATCTGATTAAAATATTCCTGCATGGCGAAGTTGATAGGGCAGGCATTTCTATTGAAACAATCCAGTGATTGAGACTTGAGATACTGTTGGCTGGCTAGACTGTGAGGCTCATCGCAACTGTATGTGCAAGTGCAGCTTCAGCCGTAGATACCTTGTCCCTTTTCACACCATCTATCTACTAGAGATTGATCACCTATGTAGACTGACACTCTACTCTTTTCCGCTCATCTCTTTTCTTTTTCTGTCCTCCTACTTTTCCCTCCGCATCCTGAGCCGCCCCTGCTTGCGGTCTTTCTTCCCCATCCCTGAACCGCCTCACTTAATTGTGCCATTTATATCCCACCCTCGCCCGTCCGCGTTCAAAGGGGCCTGATCGTGACTGAATCCCTTAGTCCCCGTCAGTGTAACTTTCCGACGGTTGACTAGAGAGTCGCCGCGGGCTCTTCGAGCCATCTTTCTGTATGTTTTATTCTTTTCTTACAGCCGACAATCCAATCCGTTCGCTTCCCCATCAACCCATCCCTTCATCCTTGTCTTCTTCCCTTCCCTGATTCCGAGGTTGCCAAATTAATGTCCGCAGAGGATTACTTGTCTATTTTTGAGGAGATAATCCGTTTGTTGCCGGGAGTGCTCACCTTGTCCTCGTGCCACTTCTCCGACACTACCTGTTCCTTCTCCCCTTACATTCTCCAGGTCTACCTCCACTTTCCCCGTACCGTCTTCAGCGCCCACACCGACGTCTCCGCAGTCCGCACCGCCTCGACTCTCCTCTCGGTCTTGGTCATTAGCATCATGAACTTCGGTCCGTCCTGTCCATCCACATTGAGATCGGCTGGTGCTTCCTAGACTTGAGTCGCGGTTGGAGCATGTCTCTGCGCGGACCAAATGTCCGTAGCCTCGATTCCCGACACCTCGCTTGGCCTCACCTCCTCCGAGATCCAGATTCTCCGTCAACAACAGCAGATTGCTCTACAAGGCGGTCACACTGGCAATGGGGCTTCCAGGGGCAGAGGTACTGGACGTACAAGCAACTCCAGCTCGCGCGCTGCAAGTGCCGCCAGCAGCCACGGTCGATTGCTGCTGGACCCAATGAGCCTCCGGGCACTTTCGCATCAGCTGGACGGATTACAACAACAGATTCGGAATCGCCTCGAACACGTACGTCTCACTTTCTTTACTTTTTATCCTTTTGAGAATATTTCCGATTCCGTTTCAGTGCAATTCCATGACACTTCCTTGAGCCGCTTCACTTTTCCATATGCGCAACGCAATATGCGTAATGGCCGTACAGTCAGCTAATCTAACCCCGCATTAGCTGGAGGAACAAATGCAACTGTCTATCCAAAACAGCTATGACCGCGCCGGAAACGTGATCCGCAATGCTGACGCAGAGATTGCCCGTACACGTTCGATATTATCGTCAATTGATGATTTGGAGAATGAGCTTGCAAAGATCGGACACATTAGAGAGATCGTGAGGACCTATCGTGGCCGGATAGAAGGCTTAGACCAACGCCTTGATCAAGCTGCCCGCCGACGACGATGATACATTCCTTCTCGGCTACCCCTCTGCGATTATACCTATATTCTATCACTTCTTTTTCTTTTACACCTACTCTCAGAGAACAGATCCTGAACATCGGCCCTGGAGGCGCTCCCTTCTATCGTGCACCCCCTGCACTGAATCGACGTTAATCGACGATGATTTATTTTATCCTTATCCACCCCAGATGAAACCAAGCATTCGCATACGATCATGAAACTACGACTCTCAATGACGGCTACGACCCGGACATGAAAGGCGAAAAATCACCTCAAGCACTCCAAACACTCTATATACTGTACCATGTCCTCACGGACTCTGTGATTTGAGATTGCGTCCCCGTTATGCCATGATATTTATGGCTCTGCCAGCTTGCTTGTTATGTTGTTGAGTTTTGTTCTGGTTACAATTACCCTCTTCGCATGGAAACTCAGGGAGGTTTTCTATTTGAACTCGCTTGAAGATTGGATACCTGCCTCGCGGCAATTTTTGGCTATTTCGCTGTGGAACAACAGCGCTGAGTTGAGACAGGAACTCAAAGAATATCACTCTAATTATGTTTCTAGCGTCGGAGTTTACTCGCGTTGGATGGTGCTTGGGAGTTTTTACTGCTGCTTGCTATTGCGTCTGCCATCGCTACTCTTGTTAATCTAGCTCACCTTCTGAACAGACCCCTTGTCCCATATTTTACCGGATCCTCAACAACACTCCTAGAAAATCCAGAGGTCGTAAGACCACATGCCTTCCAGCAACAGCAGGTGAACGAATAATATCTCATGTATCAGGAATCCTTAGTGGTTGTGGTAAACCATGATCCCAACCACGTAGGGCAGGGAATTGAGGTTGAAGCTCGGGGTCTGGATCCTGGATGATCTGTGAAATAAAATACCCTAAGCTTCTGGAATCTACTTTAGAACATTGCCTTCGCACCGTTGCGGAAAGAGGAACTCTCCAACAGTCACTAAATAGCGCTTGTCCTGATACCCCAGTCCGAGCGAACAGGCTTTCATACCCGACGTTAGACGAAACTGGATGTGACTGTCACAGCCTGAACATGGTAGGTTAGATTGCCACGGTATTGGAGATGCGTGGAGTTTTTATGTTGGGATGGCCAAGGTTGCGTCGTTTTCCGCTTTCCCGTCTCTCTTCCGTTCTATCATCTTTCGACTCCGCTTGTCTGTTTGAGGGAACCGCTTCTCCGTGCCGCAAATGTTGCAGCGCACGATCCGTACCTCAGCCCACGGCTTCCTGGCTCCCCGGCTTGGATTCCTGGTCTCCTCTATACAATTGGTTCCTGGTATTAACAACGTGTCGCAGCGTTTGCAGAAGGACCGTTTCTGCTCAAGTGGTAGTCGTAACTGTGATTTCTGAGATACTCCGCGCATCTGGGAGATGCAAAGTCGGGCGACTCGAAGCGCGCATTCATCGCGACAGTCGCTACGCGGTATCTTCGCCATTGGTGAAGCGGTATTCGCGTCTGACATCACCTCATCTCGGTTTGCGACATCTTCAAGTGCTCCGGCAGTTTTGGACTGGAGGTATGCGGCCGCATTGTATAGATAGTTGATTCGTGCGCGAACATAGCTGTTGCCTCCACCTTCAGAGCCTTTTTTGCCCTTTGTTTTCGCCATTGAAGCGAGTCGCCGTCAAGCGAAGAATTGGTCATTGAATCAAGCTGTGATGTGGCGATTCAAGCTAACCGAAACCAGCAGCTCAGGCGGCTGAGTGTCTGACTAATATATAATCACGTGAGTAAGCTGCTTTCTTCCTCTATCCCTCTCAACTTCACTTCAACCTTTCCTTTCATCATCGCCGCCTCTTTCAATTCATCCCGCAGCTTCCTATAAAAACCGTTGTTTGTGCCACAACCTCCCAATTTTCCGTCGAACCTCTGTTTTCGACGTCTCCGACACCGCTACTCAGAAACCGGCTTCTGAGTTTAGACGCGTCGCATTAATCAGCACTTTCCTTTCGCTTTCATCCTACTCCTAATACAACTCGCCGCAGTCTCTTAACATGTCTCACGAGGAAGATCTCATTGACTACTCCGATGAGGAGCTTCAGACCACTGATGCCGCAGCCACCACTGCCACTCCCGCCGCCAACGGGGGTCAAGCGAAGAAGGACGGCGAATTGACGGTCACTGGTGGCCGTGCGGATAAGAAGGGAAGTTATGTCGGTATTCATTCGACCGGTTTCCGCGACTTTTTGCTTAAGGGCGAACTTCTACGTGCTATCACCGATTGCGGTTTCGAACATCCTTCGGAGGGTTAGTCCATCACATATTCTTTCCCAATAGCCTTCCTCCATAGCTCCATGTTGCAACGTCCGTCCATCTCCTCGGGAAAGGGGAATCCATCCATAGTCGCTTTCTGTCATCTGTGTTTCGATCTTTGGCGCCATGGGAAAAGCTTCTTTGAAGAACGTTCCGACCAGGGCCGCGTGGCGCGGGGAGTGCTCCACGGCTTATGTCTGTCGCTTCGTTGCTCCAGTATTCATGGTGAAATATTGATATCGCCGACTTTCTCAGGAGAGTCGTTTTGTGCGATTTCTGGGTGAGACGATGTGCATCCGGAATGCGTTGCGTCATGCCAAAGATCTGGACGGAATCGTTCTCGCGCAAGAAGGGTCTAGACGTTGGCTCTATTCCCCGGCGATTGATCTGTCTGATATTTTAGCATGCTTATGGCTCGAACTTTCGAGTCGTTAGGCGAAGATGGGCCCGATCTTTTGACCTTGCGTAATCGATCTCGGGGGGATGGACGGACCTTGGAACGCGGATTGCTTTTTCTCTTTAAATTTCATGGATTCGAAACAAAGTCTAACATACCGCCGCCTCACCATAGTCCAGCAAGTCTGCATTCCCACTGCAATCCTCAATGTCGACGTTCTCTGTCAGGCCAAGTCTGGTCTTGGAAAAACCGCTGTTTTCGTCCTCACCACTCTTCACCAATTGGAGCCTGTTCCTGGAGAGTGCTCCGTTCTAGTTATGTGCCACACTCGCGAGTTGGCCTACCAGATCAAGAACGAATATGCTCGGTTCAGCAAGTACCTTCCCGACGTGAAGACCGCTGTTTTCTACGGAGGTACTCCCATCCAGAAGGATATCGAGGTCCTGTCGAACAAGGACACCTTCCCTAACATCATCGTCGGTACTCCCGGTCGTCTTAACGCTCTCGTCCGCGACAAGAAGCTCTCTCTCCGCAACGTTAAGGCTTTCGTTCTAGATGAGTGTGACAAAATGCTCGACCAAATTGGTATGTCTCTTAACCCTAATTCCTAAAGCCGGTCGCCGCTCACCCCATTAGATATGCGCCGCGATGTTCAGGAAATCTTCCGCGCTACTCCCACCGACAAGCAGGTCATGATGTTCAGTGCCACCCTTTCGCAGGACGTCCGACCTATCTGCAAGAAGTTTATGAGGAACCCGCTCGAAGTTTACGTCGACGATGACACCAAGCTTACTCTTCACGGTCTGCAGCAATACTACATCAAACTCAGTGAGGCAGAAAAGAACAGGAAGCTGAACGAGCTCCTCGACAGCCTGGAATTCAACCAGGTCATCATCTTCGTCAAAAGCACAATCCGTGCCAACGAGCTCGACAAGTTACTGCGCGAGTGTAACTTTCCCAGTATCGCCGTGCACTCTGGTGTTAGCCAGGAAGAACGGTAAGTATCCTTGATCGCTAGAACAGGAATTTAAATACTAACGACCCCCTAGTATCAAGCGCTACAAAGAATTCAAGGAATTCAACAAGCGTATCTGTGTCGCCACAGACGTGTTCGGACGTGGTATCGATATTGAGCGGATCAACCTTGCCATCAATTACGATCTGCCTGCAGATGCCGACTCTTACCTGCACCGTGTAGGTCGCGCCGGTCGTTTCGGTACCAAGGGTCTTTCCATCTCCTTCGTCAGCACTCCAGAGGATGAGCAGGTCTTGAAGGATATCGAAAAGCGATTCGAAGTCGCTCTTCCTGAGTACCCCGAGGAGGGCGTGGACTCTAGCACCTACATGGCTTAGACGTTATTATCCGCTTCTTCAGAGTGCTCACTGCTTCTTTTACTATCTATTTCGTCAGTTTGTTTTGCTTTTGGCGCGATGGTTCGGCTGTGATTTGTTGATGCGCTGGGAAGGGCATCCGGGACATCTGGGTCGAAAACTGTACTTGCAATAAAATCATTAAATTATTTCCCAATCTCTCGGTTTCAACTCGTAGTCTAGTCTCCGGTGTGAAATCATCTGTTTACCCAAAACGCTTTTCGGTGTTCTATCCCTCATTGTTAATTTTAGGTCGTCCTGCCGGATTCTTTGACAGAGTATCCGTATCCAATCTACTATCAACAGAAGAGCAACTTAGGTACCTAATCTAATGTTTGCTTTTCTCCCCTCGATTCTTCTGCAACTTCCTCGCCCTCTCAACCCAGTTCATCGCTGCAAGAGACACCCCACCATCACGGGCACACTCCCTCTCCACGATCGCGGCGACTCTCGCCAATACCTCCTCTTTTGTATCCTTGATACACTCTCCATGTCCACTCGTACTCCTTGCTAAACGAGGCCCAGATGATTTGGACAAAGATATCCCCCCAATAACCCCAATATTCCGCGTACTCGGAATTCGCATTAGTGTCTTTACTGCGACGGCATCACCAGCGTCATTCTTATTCTCATTCTTAGCCTCCCTACCAGCCTTACCAGCGGTGCCAGTGCCAGTACCAGACCCAGTAGCTACCTCATTCGCGATGGCAACGAGTTTATCCGTGAGGCTGCCATACGCCGACTGTGAAAAAGCCTTGTTGTGAGGGTTTTGGGCAGCGAGTTTATCCTTCCGCATTTGTTTAAGGTCACCTGTTTCCGGATTCTTTTCCTTTTCTTCGCCCTTTCGTTCATTCATGTCCTCTGAGCTACCCTCCTCATTCTGAGAGTGAGGCTCGTTTTCGCCTTGTTGTTTTTGATGGTTTTGAGTAGATGGGGATGAGGGCCTAGCTGACTGGGGCCGGAACCGGTGTCGCGCGCCGGAAAGGGAATGTGAGCAGCAGGGAATAGCCAGAAAGGGGGGAGGGTTTGCGGGGTTGAGGAGGGTTGATAGGATGGGTGTCCAGAGTGTCAATTCGTCGGCGTGGTTTGAGATAATGAAGGTGTCTTTTGGGAGGTTGGAAAGGGAGGTACTGGTGCTGGTGCCAGAATTAGAGCCATTGCTCTGTCCGGACTGAGGTTCTGGCAGTGGTAATTGCATCGGAGCATCCTGGTTCTTGTTCTGGATCGGACCCTGGTCCTGCGCAGCAAGGACATCCATAAAGGGCTTCGGGATATAAATCTCCTCCTTCAACCGTTCCTGTACATAAGTAGGGAAAATACTCCATGTTTTCCTGCGGCGCGCATCAAAGCCCCAACCAGAGTATCCCTCGCTAATGAGGATATAGACAAGTACACCATTTCCACACGCGATGTCAACGAAGCCTGGGAACTGTCCTGAGCCCTCCTCTGATATTAAGGATTGCTGCTTCTGTTGCTCTCGTTCATCACCAGGTACAGCCCCATACAGATTCCGCCACAACTCTATTAAGAACGCCGCAATGCTCAAATCCTCAAAGACATGTTTGCTCGGTTCCGTGCTCTCGATCCAACGCTCGTTCAAGTCCGCCGCGTACTTATTCTTCAGGCGGGAGTATGTATCCTGCACGCGATTTCGCGGAATCACATTATCCTTAATCAGCGCATAGGGCGATGATATGCTCGGTCTACAGGGGTCGAGCCTGCCCCTCGTAGTGCGGATTTGGACTTCAATTAGTTTTGTGAGGGAACGTTCCAGCCGAGTGGAGATCGAATCCGCATCGTTTTCGTAAGGGAGGAAGTGAATGGACATTGTACCCCTCGGATTCTCTGCTATATTCGGACTCGAGTTCTCTGGTCCTCCGAACTCGGCGGTATAGTCACATTCATACACAAATGCCATCGATCGGACGAGTGGATGGTAATATGGCAGCTCCTCCTTGGACGAAATATGAGGCGTATAAATCACCATGAACCGTTCCTTGGGCGCTCTCGAGTGAGGTATCCCCAGCTCCTTCTCTTTCTCTATCTGCTCCACTGCGCCCGCGTGCGAATATAAATTGCACGTCTGATCAACCGGCACATCTAGCTGTTGGTTTCGCGGAATCAGCCGCCTGATAAGCGTCTTGTGCAGCTCGAACCCCTGTACTTCGCGCGCAGGAATTTCCAACACGGGCTCCTTAACCTCCTTTTCCTCTCCAATAACATTCTGAGCCATAGTCATGGCCGTAGCCGTAGACGCCTCCTTCTCCGTCTCTTCCTGCTTCTGCGCCTCAAGAGCAGCAAGGGTAGGGCATTTTCCACTCTGCGCCAGAATATCCGCGCGAAATAGCACACTCGAAGTCAAACCCGGGTTGAGAAGGAGGTAGAGCGCTGTGTCGCCGATGTGTTCTGCTGTAAATGGCAAGTTATATTCTGTTAGGTCTGGCGAAGTGACCCATTTTTCTTCTGTGGTGGCCAGCACCGTAGACGGAATAATTGTCTGGGATAGCGGAGCGCCCGTGAGTCGGGAGACATCTCGCAAGGACTTTTTAGATCGGCTCCGTCCCATCGTAGAGTGGAGTCTGGAGTTCAAGTCTTTGGAGGGTGTGTAGGTGGTTGCAAACAATGATATAGATCGATGTTGGATGGAGTTGCTGAGACAGTGCTTGTAATTGATGTTGAAGCAATAATGGACGAGCTTGGTATACAAACTTGAACAGATCGTGACAGGGCAAATGCTCTAGCCATTGGTTGTCGAATCATGCCATTTTCAAAGTTATAGTAGACGATGGACTTTGGGGTCCTTCATCAGTAATCCAGATCCCCACAGCCGTATAACAGAATGACAAAGCTTTATACAGTCATAACTAATTATCCCTAGACAGGAACAGGCTGATAAAGAACCAGACCCTGTCCATAAATGACGCAACCATCTATTATATCCTGCACTAGGAACCACCATACATTTTTTCTCCTCCTCTTCCGCAATTTGCTAACCCTCCCTCCACATCAATTTCCTCTACATTCTCCCTTTACTTCTGATCCCGTCATAATTAAAATGGCCCCCCGCTGCTTCATAATCCGCCACGGCGAAACTGAATGGTCGCTGAACGGGCGGCACACGGGAACCACAGACCTGCCACTCACCGAGAACGGCGAGAAGCGGGTTAAGGCAACTGGAAAGGCCCTTGTCGGCAACGACAGGTTAATTGCGCCGAAAAAGCTTGTCCATGTGTATGCAGCTCTCAAGATTCTATACAACATTCCAACACGAAGTGATTGTGCTGACTATACGTTAGATATGTCTCTCCTCGCACGCGCGCCCAGCGGACGCTCGAACTGCTTGAAATCGGGTGTCGAGAGCGCCTTCCCTGGACAGAGAAGCGCAAGGCCGAAGCCGACGAGCCGATCCGGACGGAGGCGAAAGTGGAGGTTACAGAGGCTATCCGAGAATGGGATTACGGCGCCTACGAGGGTTTGACGAGTAAGCAGATCCGAGAGCTAAGGGCGGAGCGCGGGGAGGGGAGCTGGGATATTTGGCGGGATGGGTGTCCTGGGGGAGAGTATGTTACCCTGACTTTACCTCATGATTGATTCATTAATTCGCAGTTGGCTAGTCTCTATGTTGTTGAGAGTTTCCATGCTAACTATATGTACATGATAGAACACCTGAAGACGTCATGATTCGACTAGACGCGCTGATTGCCGAGATTCGAGAAAAGCACCACAAGCCGTGTTTTGAGGGCGATAAGGAGAGCGGCGACGTGCTTATCGTTGCGCACGGGCACATCCTCCGTGCGTTTGCGATGCGCTGGACGGGCCGACCGTTAACGGAGACGGCGCTGATTCTGGAGGCTGGTGGTGTAGGCACATTGAGGTACGTGCGACCGTACGAGCGACGGGATCATCCCAAAGCACTCCATTTGTGCTTGCCGCGTGGAAAGTGCAGTGCAAAGCGCATGCTGACAAGCGTATAGTTACGAGCACCATAACATCGAGGAGCCGGCGATCATCCTCGGTGGTGGATTTGTCGTGGAGAATTGAGATGAGCTGGTTCCTGCAAAGACCTGAACAATAGTTAGAGATCTATGACCCATACAATAGACAAATAAAAGGACAGTAAAATCTTACTTCATCCTAATCTCATCCTCTCTACATCCATGCTCACTTCCCTCTACCCTCTACCAATCCAGTCAACCGTAGGTAACCCTCTGCTTTACCGGTCCTCACTACCCTCCCGCTGCTGCGCCTGCTCCGCCTGCCCCGCCTTTTTGACTCCCTCTTCACCAAGCACGTTGGCAGCGCCCATAAAAAGCGCGCCCACATACCCACCCAGAAACCGCATATCGCGCGCCTGTACAGCTGTAATCTCCAGTAAACTCTTCGTGTTTGCAAGATTCGCGTTCAGTTCGGCGAGTTTTGACTCCAGCTGGGCGTATTGGCGACTTTTGGCAGCGGACATGGTGGATGAGCTGCCAGAGGGGGCCATCGAATGACGGGCGGAGTAGGATTGCGAAAGAGATTGGGAGTTGGAGTAGGAGTGGGTGTAATTGTGCGTTGAGGACATTGCGATTTGTTGTGGCATACTTCAAATCTGAGGACGCAGTGTTTGGTTTGGAGACGAGGTTTGTTTATTTAGAGTGTTCAACGAAGATCAACCGGGGATCCTCTTCCTGATCACGTGCAGCAACCATCTCAACAACCAAGTGGAGTACGAAGTATGAGTACATTTGGGTTGACCAAGATAGTTCGGACCTAGTCTACGGAATATTCAGGCTGCTGAGTGAATCAATTTTCATTTATTGTCAATCAAATAAGCACAGCGGATCAGAACCTCATTAGAAAAGCCGCAAGAACAAGTCAAGTCAAGAAATCAAACCCATGCTCTTTTATGCGCCGCAGATACAACCCGTCGAGGAGAAAGGGGTGATGGATGGTGGATGGCTATATCGAGCCCATATAGAAGACAGGAACAAATGATAGGAAACGGAGGTATAGGAGTCGGGAAGGAATGAACGAGACGTCAGCAAATGAAGGTCAAGTATTGGACACCGACATCAGAGATGCGCAGACAGGTAATGTACAGCAATGTCATGCATTAGTATAATTCGCGGCCGGGTTCGAGGGAGATGTAGTATAACCGCAGGGAAACGAGAACCGCTCTCTTCCGCGAGGACTTCCGGTTCCGTGTTCATTAGATACGACAATGTCGCAGGACTGAAAGACAAATAACCAATGCGATGTAAAACACCCACCCACATTGCGCCTATCCGAATATGAAACAAGAGGGAAGAAAAACAGAAGCAATCACGTCCCTTATGTCCCTTATGTATATGTAGTCAACAGAAACAGTACGGCAGGGAGTCGGCTCTCATCCTCCTCACCAGGCGTCTCATTAGAAGGTATCCTTTATAACAGGTAAACAACGCTGCGAAAGAAGATGTTCAAATATAGGAAACGGCGGGAAGGAATGCTGGACAGAACGCGTATGCGGAAGGAAAGGGCAAATGAGGGTTGTTTCGCTCGACCGGTGCAGCGAAAGACGGAGGCAAGTAGGCTGGGGGGGGTATCGTGGTCGTCTAGCGAACGAGCGCCGCTGCCGCGGCTTGCTGTGCGTCTAGGCTGATCTGGCTGCTATGGGCCGAGTTCTCGGATTCGAGTGTGGCACTAGCTCCACTATCACCACTTTCAGCGCTGGCGCTCGCACTTCCGGTCAGACTTCTTTGCTTGGGAGTACCCTTGGCGGAGTATGGGTTGCTCACCCCATATTGTTGTTCAACTTGCTGCGGACCTACAGCATTTCCTTGCCCAGGAGGGTGCCTGGGGGCAGGCGCCCGCATTGGCCCGGGCGGCGACGGATGGCCCCCATTCATATGACCATTCGGTGGGCCATTCGGAGGACCGTGCAAATGCCCGTTCATAGGACCGTTCATATGGCCATTAGGCGGCATAAAACCATCTTGTGCGGTGCCTGGCCGGCCCATTCGGGGGCCGGGGCCACCAAACGGCGTCCCTGGAGACTGGCTATTCCGCCTGCTACCGGGGTAACCAGGGTGTGGAAGGTCACCCATTCGGCTTGCGGTCAAAGAGTTGGCACGAGATCCTTGTTGCATTTGGTTTCTGTCAACGGACCCGTAGCGATTGGATGAGTAGGCCATCATAGGGTTGTCCATGAGCGAGTCATGAAGACCAGGGATCTCTTGCATAATGCGATCACTAGCACGTTTCCTCCCTCCAAAGTATCGACCAAAGGAAGACCTGCCGCTGTTCATGTTGGCCTCAGGATTCTTGCGGAATTCTCTGGCGCTTGGGGCTTTCTTTGTTCGTCGCGACGTTATGCTCATCATATCCACACTATCCGGGTCAATGTGTGGAATAGGGATATTATCCATGGGGTCAAAGTAGTCATCTTCGTCCTCCTCGTCGAGTACCGACCTAGGCGGAGGAGGCCTGCGCGGTCCTCGCCTCATATTCATTTCTTGTTCCCGAAGCATCAGCTCCCGCTGACGCAGAGCTAATTCTCGCTCCCTCAAGGCAATATCTGCGGCCGACGGGGGAGGGCCAGGGGGGCCACCGGGAGACATATCATGATAACCGTTAGTTGCAGGTTGAGGAGTCGCGCCATCCGGGGCATCTTCATAAAGCATCAAGTGACTGAATTCTTCGAGGCCTTCTAATGAAGGCTCGCGAGGAATACGGCCAGCAGAGGGATGCGGCTGGGCACTCGGAGGTCTAGATGGCGGGCCTCGGCGCGGCGGCATCATCCCTGATGTGACCCTAGAAGATGGTGGGCGCATCGGACCGTTTCTTGGAGGCGGAACTGAGGAGACTCGAGGAGGCGGTTGAGCCACGGCGGGTGGAGTTGCGTCTCGGGGTTTGTTCAAGTTCGTGGTATTGACATGGTGCAGTAGGGCATATAGAGTCTCGATACGAGGAACCTTGACACCTGACTGCGTAGCTAGTTTTATAGGCGATCCGAGATATGTTTCAAGCTCCATTGGCCGTCGGTGCTGGAAATCCTGGTACATTGTGCTCAGTGTATCGATGGAGGTCATTTTGTCAATGGTCTTTTGACTGAAATCGTTCGGAAAAGAACAACCGTGCGCTGTAGCCAGGTCGACAAGCTCTTGGATAAGATCGGAGACTAGCTGACGTACTCCCATTTTCTCTAACAGTTGTTTAGGATTTGGACTCTCAAATATGACACTTGCCGGGTGGAACGCAATAGGCCTAGACTGTCAGTAGTCGAGTATCAAGAGGATTCAGCGCCGCTTACCCGATCATACGCTCAAACTGCTCCTGTCTAATGTTGGACGATACTTTGCAGTTGACCTGTCCAGACGCCAGCGTCATCGCCAGCGCTTGAGCCATATCATTCTGAATTTCAGCCGGGATTCCGGAGTTACTACTTGTAGCCCCAACCCAGATATCTGATGAGTTGATGTGCTCAAATTCGCTCGGCCCAGTCTGGGTTATCTCGACACCGGATACAAGGGACAAAATGACGTTGGTGGGAAATCGCTGTTCGAGGTGTGATTCGACTCCGAGGGTATTTGAAGTATTGACCAAGATGCATGTGTGTTGAGGGGTGACGACAGACTCGATGACGGCGGCCAGATCGTACACATCGGGGAGCGCCTTGACGCACAGGATGACATAGTCGAATGCGTTTTCACGAGATGCGGCATCTTCCGGAGAGCGTACAACTAGGGAAATAACCATCAGTAACGTTGCTCGATACGAATGATCCGGATCTGGAGAGCTCACCATGACGGGGTTTAAATCGTTCAGTTCCGAATGCTTTCGACCTAGATAGCCGGTTAACATACTAGCGTTCATCGAAAGGACTCGTAAGAACGCACTTCATCGTCACTCCATATTGAGAAACGGCCTCGAAATTGGCTTTCCAGACTAGCGTCACGTCGCAGGATGTGGTTGCCTGGAGTCTCCAGGAGAGGAACGCAGAGATGCCATTGCTGCCCACTAAACAGGTTTTCGTTAGACGACGAACCATTTTCGGAGGAGCCGGGAGGTTGGAAAAAAGGGACTGCTCTGAACGATCGCGAGGTGCAACAGGGCTATTTGAAAGCACCAGGTCGAGTCGGACGAGCATAGCCCCGGAGTAACTAACCTGACAAAATGCGCAGGCGCGGCGGAGGAGCCATGATAAGCGATCGAAAATGGAAGGAAGCTGTTCCCGCCAGCCAGGATTTAATTAAGATTAAGGGTGACAGCTATTAACAGCAACTCGACGGACGTTAGTCTTCTATCGCGGAACGAGCGGACGCGATTCACTGGTCGTGGTCCAGAGCGATCCGATACGCGAGTGTCGGAGAGACTGGGCACCAGCAGGACGGGGAAAGCAAAGCAGCGAGCGAAAAACGAGGGTGGAGGAGGCGGTTGGAGGTGAAAGATAGAGGGAGTAAGAAGGGGACGAAAGAAGGAGGAGAGGGATGCGATGGGGGAGGAGCAAAAAAGAAAGAGAGATTGATTATTGAGGAGATGGATGGATGGAGAATAATGGGATGGACAGTGGACGACTGGAAGCAGGAAAACGGTCAGGTCAAGGTCTGCCTTTCCGCCCGATAGTCGACTAGACTGCCAGTATCGACGTTTTCCTTTCCCTTTTCTCGCCTGTCACTTGTTTTTTCTCGTTTCTTTTTTTTCGATCTAGCAGTAGTGTCCAAGCCTCTCCCTCCTAATCGTGGATCCCCGCCAGAGCTCGACCCGGAAACGGAACTAGGGAGGCAACCAGTCTGGCTCTGCAAGCGAGAAAAACAGAGGCAAGAATGTACTCAGACACAAGTCGATGAGCTGCGAAGTCTCCGGATGCGATTCTACAGTCGTCTACGAGTCCTGGTCTATCCGAATGCATCTTTCCTTTCTAGGTCAGGCACCTGTTGTCCAGCTGTTTTACGTACTCCTGCCTAGTCCACCTATTGATTCATCAGGCCGAGTCGCAAATGAACGATCCTGATTATGCGTTTTTGAGACACGACAGCAGCCCGCTAAGCTGGCCACCAAATCCACCCCTCAAGGTCCAGGTGCTGGTCGGATCCGGTCAGCTTCCGAATTATTAAATCTCGTAGTGAAAGTCCCCAAAGTCTCAGCAAAGTCTCAGCGGGATCTCGATACATATCTCTATCTTCCATCCTTGTATCTCTTTGTCTGCTAATCAATGAGAAACGCCAGATCAAACCGACCAGATCTAGATCTCGGCCTCATCGTCATATGAGCTCTCTGTGCGATGGACCTACCACAACCTGAGTAACAGTCTTTAGAAGCCGCTTCCCATCAACGAAGCTCTGCGGATGCCTCCCGGGCGCATTGAACGGGTCGATCGGACACGGCGACGGGTAGTACAAGCTGGAATGCGTACTCATGGCAGTATCTTTTTCTTTCCCCTCTTTATCTCCAACTTGACACTAATTCCATCTCCGTTCTGACGCTGCATCCGCACAATGCAGACCCCAGAACCCAACTGCGATCCCAATATGATCTAACTGATGATATTATCGACGTTAAAGAAGGGGGAGGCAGTGTTCTTATCCCAGCATGCCAGAATTTCTCCGGGGTAGGGATCGGCGTTCTTGGACAGGGAACAGAAGCGGGTGTGCTGTTTGCAGCTGCTGATTGCATGCGGTCCTTCGGCTTCTGGTCTTGACAGAGGCTAAATCGGCTGTTACTGGCCATGTTCCTCGCGCTCTCGCTCAGTCTCTCGTTCTCTCTCTTCAGGGACCTTGTATCTAAAGGTTAGGGTCTGTGTGCGATTACTGTGGCACGTCAGACTTGCCACCTGTCGATCCCGATCTACAGAAGAGTAACGGCGTGATGATATACTGCGGTCCTTGCAAGAGGTTACTTTTATCAGGACATCGGGAATCGGGGTATACTGTGCGGTGCATAACCGGGACTGGGCCAAGAATCCTACGGGAGACACGAGGTTTGTATCTGCCGATAGCGATCCAATGTTAGTTACACTACAGAAAAAGCTGCTCTGTACTCTGATTTAGATCCGTCTCTTGAGAGTCTGCAGAATTATCATGCTACTCGCTGCTCAACAACTCAAAACACGGACGCGCCCTGAATCAAATCAGAAATTCCATGGAAGCCCGGAAGTGCCCCACTTGACAAAGATAGAAACAAGCTCTCAAGCCCGATTGGATAGGCCTTGGGCCAGACTCGTCCAGCTCCACCAGGTTATTTTCAGGTTGGAATCTTGGAACATTCGGTCTTGGGTACCACTCACCGTGCTCCAATGATCCAGGAGTATTGCATACGGGGCGCTGCTTCATACTGCTCGATCGACCCATATCCTCAAAAATAATAAATATCACAATAGATTAACTTTTTAAAATCCAGTCTCAAGTTTGCGGCGACTCCGATCGCCAATCCCTGTCAGCAACTCGTAATTGAAAGCGCCCTTGACGTCAAGATGATCTCACCACGGACTAAGGGCGATCGGCCACTGAACAGCAAGATTCGCAATCACTTTAATTCCGGACCATGGTCTCCACTGCAAATTACGATTCACAAACCGTTGGGCGCGGTCCATGCTCCCATTAACGTGTGGCTTGACTCCTGAATCCTTATCAGTCGCTCGCTGCTAATCTTGGCTCTGCATTGCCGTTGCACAATGCATTGTCACTTGGACCACTCCACGGCAAGTCAACTATTACCAATCCACTGCTAGTACAGACTCGCTGCTTTGCTCAAAGCTTGCCTCTTTTCTTTATGGTCTTAGTCTCCTGCGAGAGCTTAGCAGTAACAGTTCGTGATTGACTTTCCGCCTTCCGTAAAAGGATAGAGAGTCACGTGAATCTTGCCCTCCGGATTGCGTTAGAGCTTGACCTAGCTTCACTTTGTATACGGAAACAGCGCAGCTATACGCATCACGAGTCCTATAGGTGACTGTTTGCGCTGACTGCTCATCGTTGCTTTCAGAGTGCATATGAATGGCAGTGATTATTAACCGTAACGCCTTTCACCGCCTTGGTCCTGACTCATTGTGGTGTGGATGAAGCAGCATACATGTCTCAGGACGGGATGTTTCACCCTTGTATCATACCCGTCCATCTGTCCGTTGAGTATGAGGTTTGCTGATCTGGACCAAGCAAGATTCGAGAAACTGCTTTGAGGCCCCAAAGCCAATGCACCTGACAAGGCCGATACTGCACTAACGTAACATAATTCCCGGACGGTCCGCAACTTTCTATCGATCCACTACCACTTTCAAAATACTCATGCGGGAGCAACTTGATACTTCATGCACCATGCCCCCAGAGAGCTTGAAACAAAGAGAAAACTAGTGGAACAAGAGGGAGGACTTAACTTGCAATTGAAGCTTTTAAGGGGAGGGGGAAAAATTGCCCCCAATGTTTGGCAAGCTGCAGGTCTTACCAATGCGCCTCGGTCCACTCAAATGAAAGGCCACCCATTTTATAAGTCTTAACTACCAGCATCAGCTATCCAAACTCTAGTGGAGGCTTTAATAGAACGGATAGTTAGTGATAGCTCATTCACACTCCAAACTTCCAGCGGCTGTATCACTTGGAGCAGCTGCGGGGCCCTCTCAAGTGCATATAATGACCTAATCAGTTCTTCTAGCGGGGGGCCATACCCCCATCGGCCACTTGGATGAATTGGAGTTACAGAATTTTCCAAACACTGGCCAGCATTGATACAGATGCTTGAGAGTACAACTACTAAAGGGCCTTATACAAGAGAATTTAAAGACTATTTACTGTTATGGAAAGGTTGGCTCTCCAAATTTTTCTAACCCTGGGAATTTCGTAAGCTCGTAGTCTCATTTGAATTACCGTATCCTTATTTAAAAGCCATATCGAACTACTACGAAGACGAGTCACGGTTCAGGGGTAAAGCCCCCAAGAGAAAGCATGGCTAAGGTGTCAGTAGTGTCCGGTATCTCTTAAAGTATACGGCGAGTTGCTGTCCGTCAAGGGTAACTCCGAGATAACAAGTTGCATTGATCATGGTAGGAAGTTAGATACGGCGTAATGAGCGTCCTCAGGGTATCCTTCCATCTTCCGCGTAGGAGCTGCCACTAATGTAGTTCCTACTGCAATGCGTAGCTTCTACTCTGTTCCATATTACCTTCTCCTATAGATTAGGGGATAACACACGTGATCGATTGGCTTCCATTATGGGCCTTTGATTCATTTGATTGGTTTTGTCGCAGACCTTTCATGTCATCACGAGTTTATTGGCTGCTTTCATTCCATGATCTTCTTGGCAAAGCATCTGGGCGTGTCATCACATTATTTTAATTAGGTTTTATAGAGGATATTAAATATAGTTACTACGGTAGAAACTCCATTCAACAATGTGGCGTTTAGCAAGAGGCTGAACATGGCAACTCGGCTGCTGTTTTACCAGTCCCTTGAACCATCTGCCTTGGCCTCACGTGGATCAACTGGCACAGCATATTCCTCTCTCGGCGCATGGCGACGCTTTTCGTCGCTGACGCTTCCTAGTATCCTTCCTCTGTCTTCTAAGAATCGCGAAAGCAAGTAACGCCAACGCTCCAAGAGGGGAGCCATAATATGGCTTCATATGCTAGACCCAGCATGCCCCAATTCGCAGATCAGGCTCTTTGAATTGCTAAAGCCCGCGCAAAGAGCGGAGAGCGGATGCTGTCACAACGTTAAAGTTGCACTTTACAAAAGAGTTGAGAATGAAATCAGCGCCTTCCTACAATGAAGGGCTGCCATTTGATGTTGTCCAAGCTCCTCAATGACAGGCAGCATGACAGGCAGTTCCAATACGCTGTTATCCTGCCTGCAATGCATCGCTTACTATTGTTCTCAGTCTAAAACTCATAACTTCTCCTATCACATCTTGTGACTTGTTCTTGCTAGTAGTTGACACTCACTTATGGCCCTGACCACTGTCTGGCATCGGCCATTCTTACCGTCAGTTTACTCAGAGTCATGGAACTTCCCTTGTGTGGCATCAGTTGTTCCTTCTCAACAGATTGCTCCTCCAACTTATAAGCCCATCCGTCGTCGCAGTTGACAACAACAAGCGAGCTGCCATTGATCGATGGCTTGATACTGTTGACACTTCATCCGAATCTAGATTTGCTGGGGAAAATATCGACTCTTTCGACACACACCTTCCAGTAATTTCACCAGCAAATTTTCTGACTGAGACTTTCAACCGGACCAAGAGGCCGTGCACGGAAACGAACTTTTCAATAGCTTCAACAAGTTCGCCGTCTCTTACTCGGTCCGCTGCCTCTGTGACTCTTACTTCCAGCAGCCGAAGACAACGGACCATTTGTCCGTATCGCGTGAAAGCTAGCTTGACAAGCACAACACCGCGAGTTACCTATCTACGAGAGTCATCTGAACCGATTCCTGCTGCGACGAAGGAGGTACTAGCCTACCTGGTCAGGGACGACAATACCTGGGAACCAGCAGAGGAGGACATTGCTAAGTTGCTTGAAGCCTCACGTAAATGCACAGTTAACCTGTGCAATGCAGGTACATGGCTTATTGACTCAGTCCAGCCATTGTTAAAGACCGCATTTGGTAATCTGCCGCTGGAAGTCTGGAGTGTGTATGTGCTATCACTAAAGCCGCCTTTTGGCGCCCGGTTGCTGACGTGTTTATAGGCAAACAGATACAGTTGACCCCAAATACCAAGCCAAACCCATTCCCCGCGATGGCTATAATTGGAAAATCGATCTTCTTGTAGGATTGCCGGTTGATATGTGGTCATTCCAATACTATGCGATCTCTGCGGCTATGCCTGATCGAACTATGAATCATGTTGCGCATGTACACACTTGGTCACGCTTACTGGGTGCTGGTGTGGAAGCAAGGGCGCCGGATGGAAACCAGGTTGAGCCAGAGGTCCAGCTCGGAATATGGATGTCTGGGCTGGTATCCTGGATGTGGGAACGTCGGAACAGGGTTGTCTCGCCACCTCCTGTAGTGGGGTGCATTTGTATCGGTGACCGATGGGATTTCTATAATATATGGCCTAGAAGGACCGGACACCACGTTGTCTGAAGTTTGCGTCTAGAGCCCTCTGGTAGATTTGGGTTGCCGCACAAACAGTCATCAGTCATCCTCTCTACTCCTCAAACGACTTAATTGGGTTTTCCAGTACGTGTGCGGTAGGTATGTTGACACACTATTGAATTCCATTGTGCTGCGCCAAGGTCTGGAGGATGTTGGGCAGTGGAGTTAAGTGTAAGAACGCTCATTTTCTATGTAGTTAGTCTGATCCTTGTCTCATTCTCGAGTAACTTGAATATCCTATCAATCAGTGTCACTCTTTATTATCTTGGCATTCCGTACACTCTTCTACTGTTCGCAGAATAATTCTTAGGGCCTTAGACCTTAACCTTGAAAACCGCAAGAACTGGCAGGTGTCATCTACAGCTCCATACAAAAGGCCAGCGTCTCAATGTGATCCAGAAATATTTCAGGTTTCATCGACTCTTGCAAGAGAATTCTGAGCGAGCTTTTCTAATCCATCTTTAGGGCAGCGACGACTGTTCTTGCCGCATACTGTGGGGCGAGATCGCTGTAAGGCATGCGGTTGATTGAATTCAGTTGTCAACAAGAATTTTTGCAAACTGGCAGCACAGTTGTCTGTTTGAAAGCGACACAGAACAACACGTTCAATCATATGAGGTGGTCAGGTGACCGGCGATTCACGATTAGTCGCCTGATGGACCACATCTCTTTTCGGCAACAAGCTTTCCGTCTCCATTCAGACTAATGATTGTCGGCCTATAGAAATCACCGAGCACTCAATACACGGACTCTCAACATCCCGGCTGACTCCCATATAAGAAGACATTCCCTAGCCATGAAGCAGACAAAAATATCATCAGATTCATCACCAGATACCCGCCATGTCCTTCAAGCCCCCCAGAATCGCCATCGTCGGCGGCGGCCCTGCAGGCCTAACTCTCGGCCGTCTCCTGCACAAGAACCACATTCCCTTCACAATCTATGAGCTGCGCCAAAAACCAACAAAGGCAGACATCGCCAAACCATCAGGCATGCTCGATCTCCACGAAGAGTCCGGCCTCGCTGCACTCAGAGCATGCGGCCTGTATGACACTTTCCTCACACTCACGGGCGAATGTTCCCAGGCGCAACGAGTGGCCGATAAAGACGGCAATATCATCTACGCCGACGGTGGTGAACTGAGCCAGCGGCCAGAGATCTCGCGACATGCGCTCACAAATATGCTGACCGAAAACCTGCCGCCGGGCTCTATCGAATACGGGCATAAGCTCCTCTCCGTTTCAGCGTCAACCAAGGAACTCGATTTCGGTCCCCATGGGAAGCAACCATTTGACCTTCTCATTGGCGCTGATGGAGCCTGGTCTCGCGTGCGCCGAGTCTTGACAGACGTAAAACCATTCTATACCGGCATGCAAAGCATCACAGGGACAATTTACAACATCCGCTCAAAGTACCCGCACTTATCATCTCTGATTGGAGACGGGAGTTTCTCAGCCCTTGGGCTCCGTCATGGTGTGATGGCGCAACGAGGAGCCGCAGATTCAGCACGTATATACACATTTCTCTCTATACCAGACGAGCACTTCGCCTCGACATCCGGTCTTGACAAACTTGATCTGCAGGGTGCCAAGAAGCGTCTTCTTACAGATAATCAACTACTCGGCTCATTCGGGAAGTCAATTAAAGAACTAGTCTCCGCCTCTCGCGACGAAGAGCATAACATGAACACGGATACCAACAAATTCCCTATCAAGCCCCTCTACACCCTCCCCATAGACAGCGCCTTTTCGCACAATACGAATCCCGCCGTAGGCATAACGGTCATCGGCGACGCTGCGCACTTGATGGCCCCCTGGGCAGGTGAGGGCGTAAACCTCGCTATGTGGGACTCACTTCTGCTTTCCAAAGCTATAATCCGTGCTTTTCGAGACAGTAACGGCCAGTCTGCATCTTTCCTCGCTACCCTCGACCCGCTACTACAGGCCTTTGAATTAGAAATGTTTTCTCGCGCGAGGGGAAAGGCTGAGGAGACGGAGGGTAATGGGAAGATGTTATTTGGGGAGGATGGCGCTGTGGCGTTTAAGAGGTTTTTTGAGGGTTCTTATGGGGAGCGAAACGGCAGCTCATAATCTGAATTATCTTTGCATGAACCGCATGAACCTTGTCTAGAGGGGGTCGTAAGTCGATAAGGCTAGGGCTAGTGCTGGGTAGAGCTCGGACTGGTCGAGACCTGGCCACGGGCGGATGCACGTATGTACACAATAAAAAATACGGGTATAAAGACCTATCTTGTGAGTATTCTTCTATTCTTCTTTTATCTGATTATATAAATACTTCGATTAAGAAGCCACCCGAACTCCGCCAGCTTTGAATGCATCCGGAAACAAACGTGAACAAGCTCTATACATGGTATCAGTCAGGCATTAGATTACATGATACGTGGCGGTAAGCGGTAATGGATAGAGAGATATAGGACGGCATGAATGGAGGTAATGCAATCACGCAGCAGTAGAACCCCCGCTCTGAGTCTGAGCCCCAGTATCAGCATCAGCACCAACAGCAGCAGCCGCATCCTTCTGATTCTCCTTCCCCTTCACCGCTGAATCCGACGGGAACCTGATTGCGCGCCTCAGACTTGCAGCCCTCGTGCTCGCAGCATTACTCGCAGCCGAGCGCGCGGCCGCCGCCGCTGCAGAGCTATCCTTAAGGCGCTTCATACGCTCCGCCCTCCCCTCACCCGGCAAACTGCCCCAAACAGGCTCGATGGAGTCAGCACGCCAATTGGCGCGGTGGGCTGGAACGGCGCTAGCGCGGGAAGAGTGGAGAGGGATGATGGGCGTTCCGCCGACGCCGGCTTCCCCCCACATGCGGACACGTTGGAGCTTACGTAGCTTTGCGAGGCCGTAGACGCACACGAGAGCAGAGATGGCGAAGCAAGTGACGGAGACGGCGCCGAAGCCGAGGTCAGACTCTTCGATGAAGTTCTTTAGGTTCATGCCGTAGAGGGCGGAGAACAGAGTCCCCGTTGCGAGGCCGAGAGTGCCAATGCTAAACTTGAGATCGAGAAGCATGAGGGAGTTACGGTTTGCGTCGAGGATAGCTTTGACGCTAAGGAGTGTTAGTATGGGACTGGAGTGTATTGTGGAAAATGACTTACACTTCTTCTGTGTTGCGGATGCTGGTCACTAGGTTGCCGCTAGCTTGAACGATCTCGTCGCAGACTTTATGGTACGATTCAAGGAGCATCTCAACTTCCTGGTGATCGTGCTCTTCGCGCTGGAAACCGTTGGCTCTCTCGGTCAGGTACATGGAAGCCAGGTCATCGTCCGCTTCTAGTAGATCGTCAATCGCATCTCGGACCAGCCGTGCCTTTTGTTCAAATGTGCCCAGTTTCTTGGAGTAGATAAGCAAGTGTCGGAGCTTATCCCGGTCAATATCTTCCTCCAAAGCGCGCAAAACGCGCACAACCGGCTCTCTGACACCGTTAAATTCTTCCTCTAGGCCTGTAGTCACACTGATCAAGACAGCTTCGAGGGCTCGGAATTCATACGGCAGGGATCCCGCACCCGTGCTCTGAGCCTGCTTCTGCCGTAGCTTGCCCTCCAAGTCATATACAAACAAAGATTGCATGTATGAGTCCGTCGAGCCATAGGCGTCAAAAACCAAGACACGATCAGCTTTGATTAACACGCGGAGATGGAGAAGGTTGATCAGGATAGTACTGGGCCGCACGAAGATATGAGGCAGCGTTGAGGAATCGATTTTTCGAAGATCACGCGGAAGAAGGCCATACTGTGACAGTCTTAGCTTTTCGTCACCCCATTCAGTCCTCTATCCTAACCTTGGCAATAAGTTCGCTTTTTTTGAACTCTCCATTCATTAACGTGACGTTCCCATTAATATCAAACTCGGTGCATCGAAGGCGCAGCTCGTTGGAGGCTTTGGCCGCTAGCGCTCGCGCAAGGCTCAAATTTTCTGTATCGTCGAGCAACGAAGGTCCCCGGCGGGGTTCAGCAGCCGGCTTCTTTCGTCGAAAATCCCAGAATCTGCGCAAAATTGGTCGGCTTCTGGTTGATGAGAAGTTCCGGGATTGCGGGGATCGCGAAAGACGCTGGGATAGGAGAGTGTCGCATCGTGACATGCGACATCGCGAAAGTTCAACGTCGGAAAATAGGCGGACTCGACATGGACTGAGCTCTAAGCGCGCTCGACCAGAATGTCCCTCCAATGGCAACGGGTTGAACGAGTGAGGCAGTCTGGTAGAAATACGGCGGCATGCCGACGGCTGGTTAGTCGAAAAGAGGACGGACTCGGATTGAGCACGCAGGAACCGGAGTAGTGACGCAGAGGGAACGGAAGGCTTCAGAGGCGATGGTGAGAGCATTTCTCGTTTGTTTTGGCAAGATCTCGGCGGGAGATTGCACAGAATTCTTCTCGCAATCTACATCCAAATTTCCCGTCCGCGGTTGTTCGAGTTTACGATGGCTTACTTTCCGCTCTTCGGGTTTTCCGCGTACAGATAGAGCCGGATCAACTATGATCCGCATCTATACACAGTACGTCCTCTTTAACCAGTTATGAAGCAAGGACATATAGACAATGTTTAAAACTAGTACAGCAATGACAAAGCAGTTTTTAAACCTCTATGAAAGTGAATTCCCCTGCAAGCTTTGTAGCCTCGTGGGCTGCGGATGACTGGTTTGAAGAACAAGACACTGAACGCCGCAATTTTGGAGATTCGCATACGCCTCCGCAATTGATCCGCGTACAATATGAGGATAGACTAAAACAGAAGACTAGAGGAAGTAGGTATCGAACTGAAAAGACCCTGCATACAGAAGGGGACCAGGTAATGAGAAGGCGCCCAGCTGCATGTCGCTACCAATCATCGTCATCATCCTTTTCATCATCTATAATCGGTCAATGATTGAAATCCGACAAAATCGAGACCCAGAACTTACCACTTCCACTGACTTTCTGTTTTCTTTTCGCTAGGGCGTCTTGTAATGCTCCTGCCAAACCTCCTTGAGGACCACCACCTGTGCTAGGAGTAGCAGCTGCCGATTCACTAGCTGCCCCAGGAACCATGGCCGCACTTCGATCTTTCTTCTCAGAATCTTTAACCTTTCGCAAACCTCCACCGCCAGAAGCTCGAATAGCAGCCAACAAGTCGTTCCTACCTCCAGTAGGTTGTGGTAATGGTGGTGCTGCTCCACCAGGAGGCGGAGGAGGAGGTGCACCAGCACCAGGAGGCGGTGGGGGTGGAGGTGGTGCGCCAGCCCCTGGAGGAGGAGGTGGTGGTGGGGGGGGTGGTGCACCGGCCCCTGGAGGCGGCGGCGGCGGCGGCGGCGCGGAGCTTCCCGGGCCTGGAGGGGGAGGTGGAGGTGGCATGGGAGGTCCGGAACTTGCTGGCGGTGGAGGCGGTGGTGGTGGAGGTCCGGTTGCAGCTGGTGTCGGGCGCGCTGGTGGTGGAGGAGGTGGTGGAACGCTTGCAGTAGGTGGAGGAACTGGCCGCGACGCACCGGGTACAGGCGGAGGGGGCGGCGGTTGTGAGGCCGGGCTTCTGGGGGGGGGCGGCGGAGGGCCTGAGGAGAACGCGGGAACTTTGGGCGGGAGTTGAGGTGGTGTCGCGGGACTTGTGGTACGCGGTGGAGGAGGCGGAGGTCCTGCCGGGCTACGGCTTGGGGGTGCCGGGGGGGCTGACACCTTGCGCTCACCCTGGAATGGAGGCGGTACCCCAAACCGAGGCTGCGCATCGTCCACCGGAGCTTTCGGGGGTCGAGGTGGTGGCGGAGGCCCAGGCGTAGCTCCTGACGCCGCCCGTGGGCGCGCGGGCGGAGCTTGGCCGGCCGTATGAGCGTACTTGCCGGCATCTGCGATAGGTGGTGGAGCGCGGAACCTTGGCCGTGGAGGCGACGGATCCCGGGGAGGCGTAGGAGCTTGGTCGTCTTCTGTTTTAGCTGGGGTCTTGCGGGAAGGGGGCGGTGGAGGTGGAGCACCGCGTTTGCTGCCTGAACTACTGCCAGTATGCTGAGGACTGACGGCACTCGTCTTAGGGGGTGGCACAGAGGGAGGTGGTGGAGGCGGCGCCTTGCCTTTCCTGTCGTCAGCAGGCGGTGTTGCAGACTCCCCTTCACTGGCTTTCTTTTGCTCGATATAAGACTTGATAAAATCGGCATTGTCGGCAATCTGGTCCTCCGTGAATCCCATTGCCTCGAGTTCATTCAGTAGCCCCTTCCATGACGGGTCACTGGTGTCGAAAGGCAATTCTTTGCGTGGAGGGGTAGCTGCAGGTGCAGGGGGTGGTGGAGCGACTTGAATAGTAGGCGCAGGGGGGAGTTCCGCGGGCGTTATGTGTGTTGGCGCACTCGACCGTCCCAACAGGCTGCCGAATATCGAACGACCTACGCCGTGGGACTTTCCGTTCGCTACGGGTGTAGGCCCTTGTCCCCGTGTCGATGCAAAGGGGGTCTGGCGGGTCTCTTTGCTTGCATTCTTCTCCCGCTCCGACATTTTCTTGATGAACGTCTTCGCCTCTTTCTCATCCGCAAACGATAGACCCGCGGGGCAATCGTCAAGCTCGAAAGTGTGGAAGAACGTTCGGTCTTGGTTGTACTGGAAGTTCTCGTATATCTCCTGGTCCCAAATGACACCCCTTCCAGCAGGCTAAAAAGAGAGACCCGAGACGTCAAAATGTGATCCTCGTAACCATCACTTATCACTTACCGATACGTCCACCAACTTCAACCAAAAGGTGCGCCCGACCAAGTCATTTGCCAGGACGACGGCGCCTTGCAGCCCTGTGTAGGTCCATTTGTGTGGATCTGGGTATGCCACAAACAGCCGCGCAACTGCGACTGCGTGGATCTTGTTTGCCGGCTTCGGAACACTTCTCTTCACCGTTTCCTTGTCAGCGTCACTTAGGATAGATGGCATGTCGGCTTAAGCGGGGGAAGGTATGCGGGGTGGAACGTCGAAAATGTTGAATACTAGGAAGAAAGATGCTGCCTCAAGTCGAGTTCACCGGGCACATCGCAGGAAAGATGTACAAGAATAGGGGCCGTTTGTGCCTGGAGACAGATGTAGCTGACCCTGTCGGCGGCAGAGACGGATCGAAACAAGGCGCCTAGGGGGCGAGTACACCGGATGTAATGTTGGAAACCGAATTCGGATAGTCAAAGTAGAGGTTCCCAGCAGAATGGTAGTACGAGGTCGTTTTAGGAGTCGGAATTGAGAAACGAGGGAAGTCGACCAGCGAAGTTGAGGTGACAAGAGGGAGCGAGCGGAGTCGTAGGTAGGCACTAGACAAGAGGCACCGCCCAGTGGGGAACTTTCAGCAGCACTGTTGCGCTTACGACGTACTTTGTACTCTTAGTAGAGCACCTTCAGTTAAAAAAAATTAGATCACTTGTATAATGATAATGTAAACTGGAATTGGCGTCATGAGGATATTTGAACCTAGTTCTATGTGTTTAATACGCGGAGAAGTCTGAATTTGTCCATATATAGGTAACTATATATCTTGGTCAGTGCTCAGGACCGGTCCATGGGAGGATCTGTTGGGACTGCATAGAACACCATCCCACCGTATGGAAACAACTCAAGGATCAGGCAACGGTCTTTCGAAAGTCATACAAACTTGTGAACACCACCCTCAGAGCCTGCCTCGTCTTTCCTTGCCCTACTCAAATGACGTCACCCTACCTGTCACTCGTCTCATATAGAATAAGCTCCAGGCAGTATCTTTCTGTTCTCATCCGCAAACTATCAAATCCTCATAGCAAGTATACTCTAAAACTTCAAACACACACTACGATGCCTGTCCTCCCTGACCCCAAGACGCCTACTTCAGGCAGCAACAGCGACTCCTCAACTTCTCAGGACCAGAGCAACAAAGCCACCGCTCAAGATTTCCTCTCCAAGGGTCCTCAAATTCCTGATAGTGAGCGATCCTGATTCATCGACTCTAACCCAGCGATCTAACGAGCTGTAGACATGCCGCCCAAAGCATCTCGAGAAGAAATCGAAGCACGCATGAAGGAACTCAATAAATGAGAGATACCTGCCTGAAGGTCCTGGGAAGCAGATGTCGAATTGAATAACTTTGCGGTATCATTACTAGCTGAAATAGTCCATTTAATTCAAGGTGTAATGGTTGTATGAGGGCTGGCGGGCACAGAGTTATTTCTACCTTGTACTCCCTAGAAGTCACCGTATTTGTCAACCTTGCTACGTGAGCAGTCAATTATTTACAAGATGGCATAATACTCTCTCTCCTCTTTATTGAGACAATAAGAGTGATGGCTGTATAGATTGCATCATACCACGTGACTTCGTGCTCGCCTTGTGCCTCAGCGCGCGACGAGAACTGCTCTCCTCGCGTAAAGAGGCTCCCGATGCCGCCTGAACGACAGAATGTGCCGGTGAAGCTGTCCTTGCCATTAGTACGTTTTCGGTACCGTACGTTCCTATCCATCGTGATTTCTGCTAACAGGGTATGTTGCAGCAATTTCAGCAGGACATCTTCACCGAACTCCGCGGCGAAGATGAGCTGGTCATCCTCGCCCGTGGCCTGGGCCTCCTCCGCCTGATTACGAACTTGCTTCACTTCTACGATGCAGCGGGGAATAACCTGGTTCTATTAGTTGGAGCGAATGACCGAGAGAATGAATGGATCGGCGAGGGTAAGTCCCTCAAGCGATAGCCCATCCGGCAGTACGCCGCTAACATCGTTGAAGCCCTGGCGGAGCATTATGCAGTAAGCAAAACGCCTCTTGCGAGGGGCCTGAAGGTCATCAATACCGACAGGGCTACAGTGCCGATGCGGTGGGTACGCTTTCATGAGCTATATGAGGGGAGACTGATTGCTCTAGAGAAAAGATATACGCCGAAGGCGGTATTCTGAGCGTGACATCCAGGATACTAGTCGTGGATCTTTTGTCCAGTATATCCCTCCTCAATCGTCCCCGATGTCGAGCTGCTGACCCGTTCAGAGCTACTTGACCCAGAAAGGGTGACTGGATTGGTTGTACTTCATGCTGACAAGTAGGTCTTGCCTCCCGGTTGCATTGAGCCAGCTGACTTGGTAGAATTGTTGCAACTTCGACTGAAGCATTTATCATTCGAATCTATCGCAACGCCAACAAAAGTGGCTTTTTGAAAGCCTTCTCCGACTCGCCGGAACCTTTTACTACGGGATTCGCGCCCTTAGCCAACTCTTTGCGTAACCTTTTTCTACGGAAAGCTTCATTATGGCCGCGGTTCCACGTTACTGTTGCTGAATCGCTGGAGGGCCACCGGAAAGCCGAAGTAATCGAGCTCGAGGTCCCCATGAGCGATAAAATGCGCGAGATACAAAACGCGGTCCTTGAGTGTGTGGAGCTCTGCATTGGAGAACTCAAGAAAGCGAATACGGGATTAGACATGGCCGATTGGACGTTAGATAGCGCTCTGCATAGGAGCTTCGACATCTCTATCAGACGCCAGCTTGACCCTATGTGGCATCGTGTGAGCTTCAGGACCAAGCAGATTGTGAGCGATCTCAGTGACCTCCGCGCAATACTTCAGTACGCACGATGGCCCACTCTTAAACAGACATCCATGCTAACAACAAACAGCGCCTTGCTCACATATGATGCTGTCTCATTTGTTAAATATCTTGACACTATTGTGACTGCGCATTCCCCTCCTCCGGGCTCCACGAGGCACAATTACTCACCCTGGCTGTTCCTCGACGCCGCCCACGTCCTCTTTCAGACAGCAAAGTCTAGAGTATACGAAGGGAAGATTGGCAATGAATTGTCTCGCTCGTCCATGACATCTTTACCTACCACGCTTCGGCCTGTATTGGAAGAGCAGCCCAAATGGGACGTTCTGGCTGAGATCCTCGAGGAAATAGAATTGGACGCATATCATAATCCGGCCAGCACAGGTGAATCAAACAACACTGTACTGATAATGTGCACGGATCAACGAACGTGCTGTCAACTGCGGGAGTACTTAAGAACAATGAATACCAAAGTCGAGGATGAGCGGCAGGATATTGCAGATGGTGGCGAGGACAAACAAGAGAAGAAGCGCTCAGGAGAAGTTATGTTGCGCAGGAAACTAAGAGAGTATATCAACTGGAAACGCTCACTGGCCAATGTCAACAAAAACTTGACAGCAAAACCAGTGAATGATGAGCCCCGAACAGGAACAGGCAGGGATTCACCACGACCGACGACTCAGCAAGGTCGGGCTCCTCCGAACAAACGACGCCGAGTCCGCGGAGGAGGTGCTTCAGTTGCAGCTCCCCGTCAACCGAACAGCAGTGTTCAAGCAGATACTGAGCCTTCAGAGCAAATGTCTGTTCTCCTGGATGAGATTCAACCCACGGAAGTAGAAGAAACCCTCAAGGAAGAGATCATTATTGATGACCTTGAGGACATGGGCGACTTTTACGAACTATATGATATGAATGACTTGGTGATGATACATCCATTCGACGGCGATATGGACGAACATATTCTCGAAGAAGTCCGTCCTAGATACATCATCATGTACGAGCCCGACCCTGCATTCATCCGGCGGGTCGAAGTATACCGCAGCTCCCACGTAGGGAGGAATGTGCGAGTTTATTTTATGTATTATGGTGGCTCCGTCGAGGAACAGCGTTACCTGAGCGCAGTGCGACGGGAGAAAGACGCATTCACAAAGCTCATCAAAGAGAAAAGCGTCAGAACCCAGCTGCTAAGCCATATAAACAGAGCAAAGCTAACCATCAATAGAACATGGCCGTATCTCTTACGCACGACAAGAGCGCCGAAGATCCCCAAGAGCAATTCCTCCGCACAGTAAATACTCGCATCGCCGGCGGCGGCCGCTTGACAGCAACAGCCTCACCCCCGCGCGTCGTCGTTGACGTGCGCGAATTCCGCAGCGCTCTGCCCTCCCTCCTACACGGCAATAATATGGTCATTGTACCCTGCCAGATCACCGTCGGCGACTACATCCTCACCCCGGACATCTGTGTCGAGCGCAAGTCGGTCCGTGATCTCATTTCCTCCCTCCGCAACGGCCGCCTCTACAACCAAGCCGAGACCATGACGCAACACTACAAATCGCCATTGCTGCTCATCGAATTCGACGAGAACAAGTCGTTTACTTTTGACGCTTTCACGTCTGCAACGACGCCGGGGACAACATTCCTCACGGATTTCGGATTCTCTTCATCTGGCAGCGTAACTACGTCCCTATCATCCAGCAGCGCGCTAATCAACCCCTCCGCGCCGAAGTCAGCACAACACCTCCTCGTCCTCCTGACACTTGCATTCCCGCGCCTGAAAATCATTTGGTCGTCATCACCCTACCAAACAGCCGAGATTTTCGCCGAGCTGAAGAAGAATGCGCCTGAGCCGGACCCCGTCCGTGCCGTGCAAATTGGGCTTGATGTGAATATTTCAGAGGATTTGGGCTCGGGGGATTTCATGACTGCTTCGGGGATAGAGCACAGGACGTTTAATCTGCTGCCGCAGGAGATGCTAAGGGCTGTTCCGGGTGTGTCGCCGCAGGTGTTGGAACGGTTGATCCTCGAGACGAGAAATATTTCTGAGATTGCGAATATGAGTGTTGAAGAGTTGGATCCGTTCATGGGGAGAGAGGCTGCGAGGGAGGTGGTTGGATTTTTTCGAAAGAGTGTATTTGACGGGGATTGATCTCTATAAGAATCTACGGATGGAAATGCGGACATTAAAGATGTATAATATCATAACCCTTTCATAAATCTATCATCCAAGCTTTTTCGACAAGAAAGAAAGGAGCAAGGAGCAGTAAGTAGAAAGAGAACAGACAAATGAATCGGTGACAGGACGTATGCCAGCACAGCTGACACCGTACGTGTAGCGTCCGTTTATCTGCATAACCTGGAGAACGGCTCCATGATGAGATGTGCTTGGAAATGAGACATCCAAAATCACCGTGGAATAATGCTCCGGTAACCCAATATCAATGATCCATACTCTGGAACTTGGAAGAGCACTGGTCTTCTGACGGTGGGCAGTGGGGGAACCCACAAGCCCGGTTTCTCGTCACAGTATCTATCACCGATGGAGGGTGAACACTGCACCGACGATAGAAAAGAAGTGCCGAAAGTTTGTCGAAGCTGGCGGGAAGAACACAGTGGCTCTTGTGGGAGTATAGAATACAAAGATATCGAGGGGTGGGTAGGGTTTTATAGCTCGTCGATATCGACCTCCTTCTCGTCTTCGCTGTCGCGGTCTTCGTCGAACTCGACGTTGTCCTCGAAACCCTCATGACCGTAGGTGTCAGTTTCGTTAATCTTGGCGTGCTCTGGCAGCTCGCCGTAGGCCTTTAAGCTCCTGGCCTCGTCGGCGGTATACTTCATGATGACATCGCCTTTTTCGTCCTGGTAGTCACGCAGCGAAAGAAGAATGATATCGCCCTGGTTGATCCAGACCTTCTTCCTCAGCTTGCCACGGATGTGTGCAAGTCGCTTTTCGCCGTCGAAGCAGAGGGCCTCGAGACGGCCGTTGCCAAGCATTTTCACAACCTGCGCATACTCCTGGCCTTCCTCCTTGAACACGAGTTCACGCTTCTCGTTGTCGTTTTCGTTCTTTCCACGACGACGGTTCTTACCGCCCTGTATGAAGAGGTTGTGTTAGCATATTGTCATAGTGGCAAACAAAGCCGACATCTATCATATCGGTCCTACAAAGCTCAACCGTAGTATTTCAATCCCGCTGATGTCAAGATTTTGCGGGCATAACATTGTGGTAGAGCCAGAGGCGAAATTGTGCGGCACAAAGCAAAAATCTTAGAGCGGCGTTGAACGGAGAAGAGAAATGAGAAGTCATACCTTTCCCTTATTCTTGGGCATGCTGAAACGTCCCTAGCAGTTGGTTCTTGCCGGGCGTAATATATCTGATCAGCAGAACGAGATAGACCGGGGTCCTGAGTGAAAGGAAGTGGCAGCCGAAGCGACTTGAAAGTGGGGGGATTGTGCCTTTTAAATAAAATCGCCCGCTCCTCTGAATCACGTTAGGGGACGATTATGTCAGCGATGCGTGGCGGCCTGAAGTTTGCCTTGTCTGAATAACGAATAAAATTTACCGCCTTGGATGTGGCGGCAGAATTCTGGATCTGATTGTTGCTCAGGGTTTACAGGACTGCGGAGTACACATGAGTTCGTATCCTAACGAGATGTTTGTGTCCGCCGAATGATACAATAATAGATTCATTCCTGTCGCGTTCGACTCCCTCCGGGCATTCATGATCCTGCCGCGCAGATTCCTTTTTTCCTTCGTGGCGCGCTCCTTCAGAAAATGAAGACCATCGGACCAAAAAACCTGTATACTGCGAGGTTCTCTCCAAACCAGATCATCTCACCAATCGCTCATCGGTATTTAACGGCAAGAGTCAATCCCATCACGCCGAAGATTCAGTATCTATGCGACAACCGTGATCGGAATACTCTCTGGTGGAGGGTTTCAGTTAGCGCATTAGTTTCCTACAAGCGAGTGGTTCGATCATGGGTTGCTCGAAGAGCGCGAGCAGCGTTTAAACAGGAACTGAACGAACGCGGATTCGATGCAGAGGGCAGGAGGCTGGACTCAAGTACTCCACGCTCTGCTGCTGCGCATGGCTTTTCCGGCAACATGACAGGGACTCTCAATATTGATCTTGAACCGGCTATGATTTCGGCGACATTCCCCATGATCCGGGAGGAGATGAAGTCTACGATGAATGCTTTGATTCAAGAGCAACAACGGAAACAAGCCTCTCACCAGCAGCCGCGGAAACAAGCGCAGAAGGAGATTAGATCCCCTACAGATGCTTCGGTTTCAGGGCAACAACGGGAGCAAACTCCAATTCAGCGCCCACGCAAACAAATGTCGCGGAAGGAGTCGGCTCAAAATACAGGTGGCAAAGTTCACCGCAATTTCATTGAACGTGGAGGCGGAACAAGGCGTTAAGGCCTAATATTTTCGAATATCTTTAGATGATACCCATGTATAATTAGTTTCATAGAGTTATAGATGTTGGACCCCGCAACAGACAACGAACAGGCGGAAGTTCAGAATATCAAAGCTTGAATAAATTCATTTGTAAGGAAGCTAGAAAGGGGTGTGCCTGATGACGACTGCTTCTGCTCCTGCTCCTGCTCTTTAGCACGCGGCTCCCCGGTCTGGCTCCGTCTGGCTCAGCTTGGCATCTTCGCCAAACCGGGGCTGATCTCCAGGAAGTCAACAACGTATTTCAACTCCTATCACGAACCATCCCTTTCATCCAGCGTCCGCCCTTCTCTTGTCGGTGCACTGTTCTCGCGGATCTGTCGATTTGTGCTCTCCGTCAGAATGTTGGTATCTTTGACCGTCGGAAAGGTCGACGCTGGTGTCGCCGTCCTGTTGACTGAGGACAATCGCCTCGTAAGTCCTCCCATACCGCAAAGAGGGTACACTTACAAGCTATTGCCTGCTACGGGCTCACCCGCGGCTATTGCTTAGTAGCGAGAATCAATGGCTTCCAACGTTCGACTATCTTTCCACGTGGCCACTAACGCTGAACTTGCACGTAGATTGAATTCCCCTCGGTCCTCCTCCCTCAAAATATCACCTCAGGGAGTATCGTGGATATCACTGTGTCGCGTAACAATGCCGCAGAAGCTGCCAATGCGGCCGCTTTTCAGGCACTCCAAAAGCGCATCCTTAACACCTATGGAATCAAGACACCTTCACCACCGGTACTCCGCCTCCGCAACGCTACGCAAACCTCGCTTGTCCTCGAATGGGACCCTATCGACCTAGCAACCGCATCTCTGAAGACCCTTTCACTTTACCGCAATGGCTCCAAAGCCGGCTCTATTCCCCGGCCCCTTGAGACGCGCAGCACCAAGATCAGCGGTCTCGCAATTCACTCTGAATACACCTTCCATCTCGTTCTACGTACAACCGCAGGCACATACCAATCTGAGAAGTTGACCTGCCGGACGCACAAAATGACAGATCTGTCGGGTATTACAGTCACGACTGGCGTTCTTCATCCTCAGCGAAAGGAAGCCCTCGCTGAAGCCCTCGATCGCATTGGCGGTAAGCTTATCGACACTGTCCGAATCGATACCACGCACTTTGTCTGCACTGAAGGCAGAGGGCCGTTATGGGAGAAAGCTGTCGAAATGAATATCCCCGTTGTAGTGCCTGAGTGGGTGGATGCCTGCGAAGCGGAGGGCACCATCGTCAGCGTAAGAGGCTACTACCTGAACGCCGACCCCAAGGCCCGGCAACTCGGACCAATTCACGGCTCAACACAGCACCAGCGTACTACGTCCTCCATAGCGTCCCCTTCGCGACAATCTCAGTCACAGTCTCTGTCCCTACCTGCAAATCAGTCAGAGCGGGATCAGAATACCTCCGAGCCGCCCCCAACTCCATTCCCCGGAGCCAATATGAGCGGTCAGCCAAAGGCGGAAGACGTTGATAGAGTCTCATCCGAAAACTCAGAGTCTCCTCCTCTCCCGCCTCCAAAGGATGAGGAACCCGGAGCCAAGGAGTCGCAGACACCGGCACCACCAAGTGAATCACCCGAAGCGAACGGGGCTTCCAAATCAGAGGCAGCTTCTTTGCCTGGTGAAGATGCCGAAGAGGAAGACAACGTGGAACGCCCGCATGGACAGCATCGCGAGCAAGAACAGGAAGAAGATGAAGAAGACATTTCCAGCCCTAAAGGGTCCGATAAAGACAAAACCAAAGACAATTCGGAGGAGTCAGATTTCAACGAGGTGCCTCTTTGATCATAAATATTAACTGTTCAGCGCTACGTTTCGAGTACTGTATATCCTACGCGCCTACTTGATGACTTTCGAGGAGTTGAAGTTGAGCCTTTGACCCTTTAGTTTAACGCTATGCTATCATGCTTTTGATACTCCTGCTCTCTATTTTTCCATTCCTTCTTGCTTGTCTGTCTGATTTCAATTCCTGTGCCTTACCCTATTGACTACCATTCTGTATAGTAAATGGCTTCAGTTTAGATGGTTCTCTTTTACTCCGTGTCAGGAATAGGTAATCAAAGTTTTATTAGTTGATTAGAACTGACTTACGTACCTATCGCTTTTCTTTTCGTTGAACAATAGAATTTAGTTTGTCCGCGAGATGTCAAGGCGCAATTATGTACCTTGCCCACCACAACTCCTTGCACCTCTATAAGATTATATATCGCTGTTCAAGCTTCTGAAGATATAGCTAATATGTTACTGAGCAGAACATCTCTATTCTATCTATGCACGCGCTGTAAAGAGTACATACAAAATGGCGACATATTCTCCTATACCGTGCTTGATCAGTTGACATTCCGTACAACCTCGTCAATAGCTCTGGCGACGTAATTTACATTCTTCGGGCTTACTGTAGGCAAAAGTATCGTTAGTTTGACCCAGAGCTTTGCACCGCATAGCGGAAAAGGTAGGCATTGTGAAGTGCCAAGAGAACTTGGTAAACTTACGTCCACTGATGGAGGCTCTGCCGGACTTGAGTAGGTAGATGTGGAATTTATCTTTAAGAGCGTAGACTTGCGAGGGGGTAAGTCCTGTGTAGGAGAACATTCCGTTCTGCATAGATTGTTAGCACCTTAAACCGCTGGGATGCCATAGTTTTGGTTTGGGCAAGGTACCTGTTCGACGATGTGCTTCCAAGTGCCGGGGGTTTTGAGTCTAACTAGTTCATTGTAAAGAGCTTCGCGCATGGAAATTATCCGCGAACTCATGACCTTCAGATCCTGGTGCCATTGCGCCGTGAGCTCAGGGCTCGTGAGGACTTTCTTGACGATGTTGCAGCCTGCCGTGGGACCCATGGAGTACTCGCCGCGGATGAGGTGGCAGAGGTTGTTGACGACTGTATCGCGGAGATCCTCTGCACCCTCGTTGAGGACGTAATGGAAGGCGCCGACTCGCTGGCCGTAGAGGCCAAAGTTCTTAGAGAAGGATTGCGCAACGCACATTTCCATCTGTGCCTTCTCATTTAGGACGTACCGGACAGCCCAGGCGTCTTCGTCTACGGATCCGGAGGCGAAACCCTGGTATGCTGAGTCGAAGAAGGGGAAAATGCGCTTGCGCTCGCAGAGGTCGATGATAGCTTTCCATTGCTCCTTGTTGGGGTCGAGGCCTGTGGGATTGTGGGCGCAGGCGTGGAGAAGGATCACGTCTCCTTCTTGAGCTTCGGATTCGAGAGTTGAGATCATGCCGCCAAAATCAAAGGAGCGGGTGGCGGCAGAGTAATAGGGGTATGTTTTGCGGGGCACTCCGGCGAGTTCCCAAATAGTGAGGTGGTTTGCCCAGGAGGGGTTGGAGAGCCAGACATTTCGTGGTTTCATGTGGGTTGCTAGGAAGAGGGCGCCGAGATGGTTTGCGCCGGTGCCGGCGACTGTCTGGACGGTGCCAATGCGTGCTTTGGCTGCTTCTTGCTTCGCATCAGAAGTAGATTGGGCGTCGAAGCCGAACATTAGGTCCCGAGCGAGAGGGAGGAATGCCCTATCGCCTTCGATGGCTGTGTATTCATGGCGGAAGACGCTGTTTTCGGCTGCGAGCTGCTTCTCTGCTTCCTCAACGACGGGGAGAGGCCATGGCTGGCCCTCATTGGTGCGGTAAACGCCTACACCGAGATTGACCTTCTGTGGGAAGTCATCGTCGGTGTATGCACGGTTTAGGGCGAAAATCTCGTCCGGAGGAACTGGGCTGACATTGAGCACGGTCATTGTGAGTGACGTCTATGAGAGCGTTGAGAGCAGCAGAGATCTTCCGCGGGGTGAAAGTGCGGAATGCGAGTGGAGCAGTGGATGCGGTCTTATACTAGGCGAGATCGTCCCGTAGTAAAATGAGTCAAGTTGAAAACTATGCACTTATATCTGCATTGCCTTTGTACCAAAAACCGCAACCACCTGGGAAGCGGGGAGTAGCGTCAAGATATACTGTATTCCGGTGACTTGAGTCCACAGGGCTTAGACCGATATCGCCTCGTGGGTTTCTATAGTTGGGTCTCATTGTTATTGGCTTTTCATAAATTTCTGATGGAACCAGAGAAAGCCAAACCGGCAAACGTAGCCGCTAACTTGGCTTGCTGCTCAACCCGCACCAGAATAATGGTGCTTTCAATTCATCGGACCCGGCTAAGATGGCCAACATGGTTTGATGCATCAGTAAACGTAGACGACCTTTTCTCTGCTGCGCAGACACAGTGCTCTTTGAGGGTCCGGACTTTTCTACCGTGCGCGCCACTAGCCGCTAGACTGACACCGATCAATTTGCTTATCGTAGAAGGATGGCTGAGATGGCCGTTTGATGCCATATACGATTCATGAAGTCAGAAGTCAGCTGGATGTCTCCTGCCAACAATATCCGTTGCCATCCATCAGGTAGCCGGTGATAACCGGTTAGCACCTCGGCGGAGATTTTCGAAAAAAGCCGGCCATGAGAAAGGCTAGGTGGGGTTACCGAATGGTTTTCTTCCAATATAAGACAACATACCGCAACCGGAGCGCTGGGCGCTGGCGGATGTTGCGGCGGTTGATGGAGTTGGAGAAGGAAAGTCTTAACGTGGTTGGGAGTAGAGGAATAGCAGTAGCACACCCCCGCATCTCCATATCACTGAACTTGACACCACTACCCATCTCCTTTACAACTCCGCCTGTCGTCATTATTCGCTTTGTTTGCTCAGTAACCAATGGCAGCTATGAAGGACCTGCATGAGCTGCGCTTTGCATTTCTTGCCCAGCCTCTACACAACAGCATCCCTGCCGAGCTGCTGCCTCGTTTCGACCCGGTCTATGTAGATTACCCCAAAAAATACAACGCCGTCCGCCGGCCGCCGGCCGCCTGCTGCAAACATACCTACGATTTCGCAAGGATCCGGCTAATACTTGACAGCTTACAGTCATGGTGCAGGCCCGGATATTTTCCCACTGAGAAGATAAGCGCGGCTAGAGACGGAGGACTCAAAATCGCATCTTCGAACCCGCGCCTGTCCTTGACGACCAAGGGCAGCCCAAGAAGAGAGCCGACTACTTTTAACTTCTACGAGAGCGGCTGGGAAACTGGTAACCTCGCAACTGACCATGACTACTATAAACGCCTCGTCGACATATTGGACAGATCCACGGTCACCTGGTAGCGTTTGACGTGGATTGTCGACTTGCACTTGAGTACAAGTTTCTCCACAATCAGGGGTGATTGCTGGGCTGCAATCAACCGAGTTTGTTCACCGGAATACTGCATATTGTCCCTTTCTTCTTACGCAGTCCCTGTCTTCCTGCGCAGCTATAGATCAGATACCGAGCAGGAGAATCCAATCTCGATCTGTGAAGAGCATCAGTTGGGGGCAATCGGCTGGCGGACATCTTTCGGCGGTGGTAGCGCATTACTGTCGAAATGCCAACATCCTGCTAGCACTGCAAGTCCTCGTGGTGCTTGTCTGCGATTTGCAAAATCCGTTCATGCCAGAGGGAGAATTTGACCTGGGAACTGTCCATATGAATCGTATAGGGATATGGAGTATACAGTAGCTCTGCATTTAGCGATAATACCATATTTAGATAAACTCTACGCTGGAGCGCCTCTACCTGTGCTGTCAAACGATGTAGGTTGATTTTGGATTCTTGCCTTTGGATTCTTGACTTTCGTTCACGGACTCACTATCAAACGACCACAGGACCAGAAAATATCGCTAATATCGGCCTCTGACTTCTCCGACTAGCCTAGCTTTGGTCTTAAGTGTGGAATAGACCCTCTCTGAGATGAAGCCAAAGTGTATGCGGGCAGGCTGAAGCGACAGACGGACGAGTGGAACTGACCTGAGTTGCAGGAGCTGCGCACGCCTTAGCGGTTTGGACGAAGTCTATCGGCCAAAATATTCAACACAAAGATAACACAAAGATAATAGACTCTCTGACGAGGGAATTTGTTTCTTGACATTGGCGTGGCCGTGCTTTGAAACTTGAAGAATGTCAAGGATGAAGGGAGAACAACGGATTTTGGTTTATCCGCCGATATCTGATACCGTATCATACAGCTGGTTCAGGCAATTACTCTTATAAATGTGCGATGTCGTACTGCGTAATACCGGGCCGGGAGTATTCGGCCGGCGGCGTCGGACGGCAGCAACAGGAAAGCACCTTGAGGCCTCTGGGGCAGGAGCTGTCGCGGTGAACTGGATCCATAAGTCTGTTGTGCTGGCCGCCTTTCGGAGTCCTTTTTCCTCCCTTCTTTTCTTCTCTAGAGCTCTCTATAGTGCACTGTCCCCCAATTGCCAAAGTTACTAGCAACTCTCGGTGTTCCGTCTTTATATACCCTTCGGCATTAAATTAATCTTTCGCCATGGCTTCCAGAACCGCGGTGCGCTCGATGAGCTCTTTGACACATGCAACTGCCAAAGCCTCCAACACCTCCGCATTGGCCCGAGCCGCGACGTTGGCTGCTCGCTCCCCCGCCTCGTTCACTAGCCGACGCGCGTTGAGCTCCAACAGCCGACCAGTTACACAGTTCCCCCGCCTTCAGTCCTTCCAATCTTTCTCCAGCAAAAGATCCTTCAGCTCAACCGTCGCAATGGTATGTCCTGCGTTGTGGAACGGTCCGGCGAGGACATTCAAGATCTTCGATCAGAAGGCGCTGACTTTTTCTTCATCTAGGCTTCCGAAACCCGCACCGAAAGTGATGCTTTTGGCGAGATCCAGGTACGACAGTTGGTTCCGAGACGATCACGTATGACATCTAATCGAGCGGTTTAGGTCCCTGCCGACAAGTACTGGGGCGCGCAGACTCAGCGGTAAGGCGTCGTCACTTGAGTTACGCGAGGAAATAGAATCTAAGAGGCTGACGAATGGATAGTTCTCTGGGCAATTTCGACATCAACCAGCCCCAGGACCGCATGCCCGATGCTGTTGTCAAGGCCTTTGGTATTCTCAAGGGTGCTGCTGCTACCGTCAACATGAAGTTTGGCCTTGGTAAGCTCTGTCTGATAATAATTTAGGCAAGAATACGTTGTTAATAGCGTCTAGACCCCAAGATTGGTGAGGCTATCAAGCAGGCTGCCGCTGAGGTCGCCGAGGGCAAGCTCCTTGACCACTTCCCTCTCGTCGTCTGGCAGACCGGTTCCGGTACTCAGTCCAACATGAACTCCAACGAGGTTATCTCCAACCGCGCCATTGAGATTCTCGGAGGCAAGATGGGCTCCAAGAAGCCCGTCCACCCCAACGACCACGTTAACATGTCCGCTTCCTCCAATGACTCTTTCCCAACCGCCATGCACATTGCCGCCGTTCTAGAGCTGGAGAACACTCTGCTCCCTGCTCTTACGAGCCTTCGTAATGCCCTCCAAAAGAAGGTGGACAGCTTCCAGCACATCATTAAGATCGGCCGTACCCATTTGCAGGACGCCACTCCTCTTACCCTTGGCCAGGAGTTCTCCGGATACGTTGCCCAGCTCGACCGCAACATCGAGCGCGTCCAAGCCTCTTTGCCCCACCTGCGCTACCTTGCTCAGGGTGGTACTGCCGTCGGTACTGGTCTTAACACCTTCAAGGGTTTCGACGAGGCAATCGCCGCCGAGGTCTCCAAGATGACCGGCACCGAGTTCAAGACCGCTCCTAACAAGTTCGAGGTTCTTGCTGCCCATGATGCTATTGTCGAGGCCTCCGGCTCGCTTAACACCCTTGCTGGCTCCCTGTTTAAGATCGCCCAGGACATCCGTTACCTCGGATCCGGCCCCCGCTGTGGTCTTGGTGAACTTATCCTTCCTGAGAACGAGCCCGGTTCTTCCATCATGCCTGGCAAGGTCAACCCTACCCAGTGCGAGTCCTTGACCATGGTCTGCTCCCAAGTCATGGGTAACCACGTCGCTGCTACCATTGGTGGCATGAACGGTCAGTTCGAGCTCAACGTGTTCAAGCCACTTATGATTCGCAACCTTCTTCACAGTGTGCGCATCCTTGCCGATGGCATGAAGAGCTTCGAGAAGAACCTTGTCGTTGGTCTTGAGGCCAACGAGCCCAGAATCAGCACTCTCCTCCACGAGAGGTAGGTTTCACGTACCTCTCTTACTGTTTCAGGTGTGCTAACTTTCTCAGTCTGATGCTCGTTACCTGCCTCAACCCCGTCATCGGTTACGACATGGCCTCCAAGGTCGCCAAGAACGCCCACAAGAAGGGTATCACCCTCAAGGAGAGTGCGATGGAGCTCAAGGCTCTCAGCGAGGAGGACTTTGACAAGTATGTCCGACCAGAGCTGATGCTGAGCCCTAAGGAGAAGAAATAGACGAGCATGACGAGCATGACGAGGTTTGGGAGGTGTCGTACTTAGAGTGGTATAAAATATTGTAGCGAGTTTAGCTATTTCACACTTGTATAATGAATGTACTTTTTCTTTGGTTTCTGTTTGCTTCCTGTGCTTAGGTTTGCCTTAGTTATTTTTGGAAATTAACCTAGACCATCTCTTAGGAACATCATTGCTCCAGAATCCCTTCAAAATTATCCAAAGCGAAAAAAAGATACAGACGCTTTCCTATTTATTTTTTTTGCAGTAAACTATAAGAATGCCTTTTACCGTATTGAGCCTCCTTAAATCAAATCTATAAATAAATAACACTGAATCGGTCTGCACCCCAAATTTGAATCTTGAAGTTGCGCCACGGTGTCTCAAGTGGGACCATGGTTCAGCTCCTTCCTTTGATTTTCAGGTTCCTGGCCAAAGACTCCCTATATCTCTCCGCCTCAGCCTTCTTTGTTGACAGCCCGAGTAACTTTTCTTCCACTCTCGATTCATCCTGACGTCTCCGTCTATGGTGGCATTGTTCACATACCTAATCTGAAACTCAATCTTCCTCACCGCCAGCTCCACTCATCCCCTCAATCTCGAAACACATATACTCCTCAACAAGACACCATATTTCCTACTGCAACCAAAATGACCGTCTCAACCTCACATTCTCAAGATGTCCCTCTCTTCTCCACGTCCCTAATTTCCCCTGCCGTCTCCTCCGCTCTTCCAGAGGGATACAAGATTCGCCCCGTGCAGCGCTCTGATTTCAGCCGCGGGTATCTCGACGTACTGCGCGTTCTGACGACAGTCGGCGACATCGACGAAGCAGCCTGGAACAAACGCTATGACTGGATCTCGGCCCGTAACGACGAATACTACCTCCTTGTTATCGTGGACGGACAGGACAAGATCGTGGCTACGGGAAGTCTGATTGTCGAGCGCAAGTTTATACACTCGTTGGGGATGGTAGGACACATTGAGGATATTGCTGTAGAGAAGGGGCAACAGGGGAAGAAATTGGGATTGAGGGTAATCCAGGCGTTGGATTTCGTGGCGGAAAAGGTTGGGTGTTATAAGGTCAGTCCTTCCTTTCGGAAGCGTGGTCGGTTAGCTACTAACTCGTTCGTCTGCTTAGACTATCCTTGACTGCTCTGAGGCGAATGAAGGGTTCTATTTGAAATGTGGATTCAAGAGGGCTGGACTTGAAATGGCTCACTATTATTAGGGATATCGATAATCAATGCGATGGCGCTCGGTTCATGCTTTTTCCATGCTCCAGGACCGTGACCGGGCGTGTCTGCTGGCGCTCAAAGGCTTGTGGATGTCAAGACTTACTGGCAGTGTTCGCTGCTAAGGAATAGAAATACACATAGATGAAAGGCATTCCACATACACTTTCAATTTGGTTAGATTACCCTTGCTCAAATGAGTATTTTTGGGGAACCAACCATACATCATCAACTATGCCCGCCACAGAATTCATCGCCTGAGTCCTTAGCGCATTTACCCCAAGTAGGTCGGGGATCGTCTTGCGATACAGCAGCAGGCGCTATGGATAGCTTAAATCATGTAACTACACAGGCAGAGCGAGGACGAAACAGCTACCCAAGCCGCCGAGGCCGAACATCGCGCCACCGGGTCTAGATATATAATGCTGAAGAATGAAATCCATGGAGCTGTTTGTGGAGAAGACCAAAGCCGAAAATGAATTCCCAGTAACGAAGTTGAAGTTCTCATTTGATGATGAAGATACGAGACCCGTAAATAACTAGCCATGCAATGAAAAGAACCAACCGCAAACCGCAAACCGTCTCCGTACCGCTCCTTTTCTGGGTCGAAATCTCTCGTCTTCGCGTGCGTCGGCGTTTGTCGATTGATTGAACTCTTTTCTGACTAGGTAAAGGGCGGATAATAACCGTCCAGGCCGTGTATGATTGTGCTTTTCTCTTCTTTCGTGGTCGTCATCGTCATTTTAACCCGCCGCGATTACCAGTTTCGTTCCTCCGCTAGGGTATATCTAGTTACCGGGGTTGGGGTTCATCTAATGGGGAATATGTGTAAGCATGTTGTTTCAAGTGGTGTCGTACGAAAAGAATGAGAATCTAGAGGAACTGGCCGAGAGGCTATTTCCATAGTCTTCTCTTCCTTCTCCGAGTATCAGAATAGGCGTACCTTTCGCTTGCCACCAGTCATGGTAACGTTGACGAAACGACGAGTGTACTTGAGACGCTTCATGGCGCGACCCTTGGGGAGCTTCTTCTTCTCCTGGGGCTCGACCTGGATCATGAAAGAGAACTCGTCAGCTTTTTCACACTCCCGACGATTTTGGCTTGCTGTGCTCATTTCCATCACAAAACCTTCTCTGTCATCCAACGTCGGTCTCCTGGAATCCATTTTCCTTCTCTTCTTGCCTATCTCAGGGAGAGAGAGAGACAACTCTCACTAAAAGACTTCCTTCTAATCAAGCACAGCGAGGGGGCGATTGATATCGTAGAGAAGAGAAATAACCCACCTTAGGAGTAGCAGACTTAACCTTACCCGCACGGGCGAGAGATCCGTGAACCTTACCCATGGCTGCTGGCGATGTAGAACTTGTCGGATCGAGATGGGAAGTTGAAAAATCGAGGTGGGATCTTGTAAGGGGGGTTTGACTGAGTCACCACTTTGCGCTGAGCATCTGTGGGCGAATCGCGCTAGTGCTGACCTGTAAGCGAGATGGCAAATTCGGCAGGGCGGAAAGCGGCTGAGTCAGCAAGCAACAGGTCGCTTTGTCACTTCACTGCAGAGAGCCTTAGGCAGTAAATTGCCACTTGAGAAGTTTTGTTCCCTGAGGTCTTGGGAGGGCGCTTTATGGAGGCAGTGGGCCTTATAGATTATTTTATTTTACTTGCTTATTGTCCTGTGTTTGTCAACTGATCAAATAATCAGCGTACTTCTGCTGATACTTGGAAGTTCTGTTGTCTGGACTCAGACGCGGGCGACGAATTGGGTTAGCCTAGGTTTGAGCCCTATTCCGGGACATGACTCTGGAGCGCGGAGGCTCAACGGGGCGGTAGTACGGATTTATAGTCAAGCCACCGAGTTATGGGAGGCTTGCGTCAATTGATCACTTAGGTTCATGGCATTCTCGAAACTTATGGAGAAGTTCCAAGTTCGTTGCTGGTAACAGCACCCTCGTATTAATTGCGCATTGACTGGGTCTCTACGGAGTCTCAAGCCCAGGCATTTAACCAACAGTCGACTCTTGGAAATATCTGGATGCGCATGGAGTGAACAGCAAGATCATGTAGGAATTACACTAGCACGATATATCCCGCAGCCATCTGGATCTTCATTCATGCATCCGTGGCGCGATTGATAGAGCTTATCTGAGAGCCGTTAAACCCGTAAGAGACCGTCTTGTACGCCGATAGTTTTGGAACATTTCATTTTTGGTGGTAGGGAAAACACATATTCCAGCTCCAGTAACCTCCCAAAATTCGTCCATGAAACTCTTGCCTTCCGCGCCCAATCCCAAGCCAGACCGTTATTTATTCCTTAACGAGACTTGGCAGCGACCTTGGGAGCAGAACCCTTAGCACCCTGCTTGCTCTGGATGCGCTGAGCGGCACCCTTGGCACCAGCAGCGGCGTTCTTAGCCTTCTCAGCCTTCTTCTTGGACTCAGCGGCGGCCTTCTTCTCCTTGGCGTCCTTGATGGCCTGCTGGCGAGCGGCGGCACGGGCCTCGGGGCGCTGGGAGCGGCGCTCCTTGATCACGTCGAGGGAAGCACCGACGATGGCACGCTGGGACTTGACGACACGGCGGGTACGCTTCTTGGCAACCTCCTGTTCATGTTGAATTCAATGGTCAGCATTCTGTTTTCGATGCCACCAACGTTATCCGCGAAATATTTTCGGAATGTTCCATCTCTTCACGACCCATATTCTCGGTCGAGGGGTAAACCATCCGCAGCCCCCAGATGTATCATTCCAACAGCGAAAATCGAATCCAGTGGTAAAGAAAAGGCGGTACCGACCTCAGAGACACCCTTCTTGTGCTGGCGACGGTAAAGGACAGTCCAAGCTATCCGGCGAGGGTTCTTGCGCTGGAGGAAGAGGGACTCGGACTTTCCATTCTGGAAGCGGAAGATCTTGCTGTCACCGCGGACGTACAGCTTACCCTGTTGCAACCAAACCACTCTGTCAACAAACATTCTCAAATATAGGCTTCCAAATAACGATGATTTCGATCGACCATGAAGCCTGCTGGGCCTTTGCTCGGGGCCCGGGATTCATCGAACTGGTTTTGGCGGGAGGACAGAACGCACCTTTCCAGGGTAGATCTTCTGACCGCTGAAAGAATCGTCGTAGGTACGCATCTTGAACGTTAGAGATGCGCGACCGGTTGGGACGAGATGTTGTCGATTGGCGTTGGGTGGTTGAGTCGAATCGGTCTTCGCGGCGTGCTTCGCTAGACTGACACAATTCTGAGGTGGTGCGGTGCGGAGCTCGCTAAGCGGACCACGTGACCCCGCTCTGCCCTTGACCCTTCATCTACGAAGTAAGTCGCTGAGATGGCTCTATATGCCTATGCCTTTGAATCTGCTATTATCTGTATTCAAATCTTATGCCTATATGGTCTCAATTCATCCAGTGCTATTCCTTTGGCACGCGGCATGTCATAGAACATTTTTTCTTGAGTGGCCCAGAGGCGCAGTAGATTCCTTTCAATTTATGCGAATTGTTTCTTCATAGCTGACGTCCAAACCACTTGCTCTAATTGAGAGGCGAATGGTGGCTGACAACGCGGCTGGAAAGTTATGTCCTCATTTATGTCGGATATGTGGACATTTAGCACCTACCCCTTCGGAAGATCCGACAGCTCCCTGAGGCTCTTAGAGACAGTAACCTCAGAGCGCGCAACTAGGCCATGATCAATCGTGCCAACCACAGGTCTCCCAAACATTCGGCTTGCATTCCTATAAGGCGTATTTAGTTATTGATATTGCATAATGTGCAGCTGCAACGCTTACCTTGCATTGAATATCGCGGCATACCTCGTTTGGACAGACACCACAGCAGTTGGGGCACACGTAACGCCCACACCCATCGGGAAGGGTACACTGCGAGAAGGTGCTAACATCTTTGGCATGGACGCTGAGATATTCGATGATCCTTGCAAGACGCTTGGCCTGTTTGATTGCCTCCTTGTTTAGGTTCTCGTCGGCAGCCTTCTGATCAACTTCTTCTTTCACACAGCAAGCTATATTACAGATGGGGCAGTTCTTACGGCAATCGACACACCAAAGGTTTCTATGGTCCCAGATTCTGGCCTCGTTCGGTCTGCGAGGTACCTTGAGGTCATCGACGACAATCGTTCGGACCTCCTTTTTGGTTTCGCGGCGGACATAAGCCAGCTTTTCGAGTGTCAGTCCAAACCCAGTGTGCGTGGTGCATACTTACCAGTTCATCGAACGAGCTCTTCCCAATTTTTGGGGCGCTTGTGTCAGGCCCACTGCTGTTCATAGCTGCCTGAGCCTCGCAGTAATCGAGGTCGATCATCATATAATCTATCGTTAGCAATATTAGCTGTCAACGAGCAGCAGACAAAGGAGTATCAGCCCATACCAGTCGGTGACCGGATGTATTTCAGGATACTGGAAGAGCTGGAGGCTCTATCACTTCGTCCCTTTTTTTTCGGATTCTGAATAATCGTTGAACCCGAAGCTGGACTGTCTTGCGGCGAGTTGCTCTCTTGTGTTGAGACGGAGTCACGAAAGGAATTCGACCATATGTGTGAGCTTTGAGCCGAGGAGGACTTTGATTCCCAGCTGTGTCTGAGACCGGAGGGCGTCCTTGTCGAGCCTAATGTGAGGGTTCGAATACGCTTTCGAAGTGAATTTTCATTCGGAAAGTCCGCTTGAGTGGGCTTGTGTTGCTCAAGGCCCTGGGGAGGTTCGGGCATGAGAAGTCGTGGCGAAGGCAGGCCAGCGCGATTGGTGTCTTCAACATGGAACGAGGTCACCGCTCCCTTGGTGTTATTCTTACGCAGTTTCTCAGAGTCAGAGACCTGGAGTGGTTTGACGCTGTTGCTGCTGCTTCTGTTAGCAAAATGTGACTATTGCCCAGACCCAGCAAACAAGGCTGGAAGGAACTGTGTCTTACCTAGAAAGTCCCTTCGGACCATGTGACTTCTTCTTCTTTGATTTGTTTGCCATTATGCCCTTTCTTGCTTGAGACCACAGATTAAGGACTTGCTGAATTGTGCAGGAAGAACTTTGAAGGTAGACCTGGAATCACTTAGACAGGCCAGGCGCATGAGGAGTATGGAAGAATGAGCAGATTATCCAAGGTCATGCTTCTTCTGCTGATGGTGCTTCAGGCTGAAAGGACTATTGAGCTGTTCTGCTGTGTTCATCAATGCAGTGATTAACACTGGATTATAGCAATCATTACATTCATTTGAAACATGGTACTTCATTACATAAAACAGAAATCTGGATGACATAGAATGTTCTAACCTTTTAACTTGGCACTTCTTAAGCATTAGTTAGAGTACACAAGCTGAAAGACTACGAACAATCAACATATTACAGCCTTTCTATTATTGTCTGGCCTCAAATTGAGTAGGATGTAAGCAATTCTATTTGAAATATCTCTAATGTAAGTCTTGAATAGTAATTCATGGCTGCAAGTAGTGCAGGAAGCTGAAATGCGGCATGCCTGGAAGTGATAAGCAGTCGCCCATCGCCGTTACGTCAGTTTCTGAGGGAAAGACGAACCAGAATTAGAATGAAATGCAAATGTATTCAATGACACAGGGCTCCTTCCTTCCATGGAAGAAACAGGGCTAAATTTCTAGAATATAAAACGACCCAACAGATCAATGCAGGGTACACCAAAGTCGAATGTTTTTCTCTCATGGTCTCATCATGATGTCGTGGATGGTCATTCGCACGGCAGATAAATGGCGTATCTAGACTTTCTAAGTCATTGCGTGGGTGATGGTCCATTCCTTTGCCGTCTTAATTGCCGCCGCTTCATCCTCCTTCCAGCGCTGCGCAACGTCGTTTGCAAGGGGATCGTCAGGGTTGGGCGCCCCTAACAGAGCTTGAATAGATAGTAATATGGTACGGATCTGAAGGGCTGGAGACCAGTTGCCTAGAAGAGGTTAGTCCGCACGCACTCTTATTCGTAGAGGTCGGATGACATGCTCTTCAAAACATCCAAACAAATCCGCCCAAGACGATCAATATTGGGGTGGTAGATTTTGGTCAGGAACCGGATCTTGGGAGGAACCATCGGGTAGTCTTCAGGCAAAAATAGCTCGAGGCGGAAGATGCCACCTTCATATGGCGATGATGTCGGGCCATGGATGCTGACATCGAAATAGCGCAGATTGTCGTCGTGAGGGACGGCGTTGATGCCAGGAACTCTAATCGGGAAATGATCAGTACTGGCCAGAGTTCTCAGGATGTCTTTGGGAGATATACGGATCTGACAAAAGACGTTCTGTCTCCTTCACGATTCTCTTCGGCAATCCCGCCATTTTGTGCTGTATTGAGAGGCTTGTGGGTATTAAGGGCGGGGAGACACTTGAACTCGATATTCCTCCTCGTTTAGTTGAAGAACTAAAAAAGCTCGCTGTGTAAACGAAGACAACTAAGATCGGGCCGCGGAGAAGTTCCTAGGGTTAAGAAACCGATGGGCTGTCAGAGAAAGACGGTGTTAATCCTACGCCTTCGAATAGAACTCATCGCAAAAGGATTCAACGACGTAACTGACGAGGGGCATTGCACTTTAGGATTCTTTCGGCCTCTGTAGCCGGAGCGCGTTGACTAAGCATTGTTCTTGGCGCAATCAGCTCCACTGCGCCGAGCGAAGGCCCGCCGCGTCCAGTGCGGAGTGTAGCTCCTTGTTGCTCGTTGTCAGTACGACCAATCTTTCCGCGAGGCTGTCGTCTGGCCTACCGCTAACTTGTAAGCCACATCTCCTGTCTTCAATCCATCTCATATGTTTATGAAGGTCGCTAGGCCTAGAACTCTAGAACCGTCCGCCCACAGCTGGTTCCCCACGTTATGCGCTGTGCATACGATTAGCCTTTGAGCCGCCCTACATTATATTGTCGACAGTGACAACTATCGTGCTATTTCGAGATGCTAGTTACTATAGGTCCTTGCAGCTCTTGCGGTCAATGTGTCCACCAGTCTGTTGAAAACCGTCTCCGGTAGAGAAGATTGGCAGAGCCGTTCATCGACTGGTACCTGATAACACCAAAAATGTCCGACTCCAATGAACCGAAGCCATTGGCTTCGGCCTTTGATAGTCCGACATTTGGAGAGGACAGCTCTTTTCACGTAGACCAACCGGTTGGTTCCATGTCTATCTCTCCATGCGGTCGAGACGTGGTTCTGGCGTCGAAGGAAGGTCTTCACATTATTGACCTGGATTCACCTTACTCTCCACCTCGGTATCTTCCACACCATACTCCTTGGGAAGTCGCGGACGTCCAATGGTCTCCTTTTGCTGCTCGAGACTATTGGGTTGTTAGCACATCTAATCAGAAGGCGTTGGTATGGAACTTAGCGATGCGGAGTTACCAGAATTCTATCGAGCATGTCTTGCATGCACACACCCGCGCCATTACGGACATAAACTTCTCAGCACATCACCCTGATATCCTTGCGACATGTGCCGTCGACAGTTTCGTTCACTGTTGGGATCTCCGAGCTACTTCCCGGCCGGCCATCTCGTTCTCAGACTGGTTCGCCGGAGCTACTCAGGTAAAGTGGAACCGACAAAATCCATATGTGATTGCGAGCTCTCACGACAGATACCTTCGGATTTGGGATAAGCGGATGGGAGCTTATCCGATTCGGTCTATCGTAGCTCACGATACTAAGATCTACGGCGTTGACTGGAATAGGGTCCGACCCGGGGCTTTAGCAACCTGTTCCTTGGACAAAACAATCAAGTTCTGGGATTATACAGTTGAGGATGATGTGCCGGAGAAAGTGATCAAGACACCGTTTCCTGTTTGGCGTGCACGGAATACACCTTTTGGCTGGGGTGTCTTGGCTATGCCTCAGAGAGGGAACAGTGATCTCCATCTGTACAGCCGTAGAGCTGTGGAGGGCGCGGATCCTGATAGCCACCTCACTCCAGTGCATAGCTTTCCCGGCCATAAAGGTCAGGTTAAGGAATTTCTCTGGAGGGCGCGCGGTGATGTTGTTGATGGCATCGACCACAGAGAGTTCCAATTAGTGTCTTGGGGTACTGATAAGGAACTCCGTCTACACCGGGTCGATCCTGATGTTCTACAAAGAGTTGGTTACGAGAAAGGGAAATCGTTCATATCCAATCTAAACATCACACGGAAGGGAGCGGTCTATAGGAGCTTCCGGGACGAGAATGTCGGCCTCGAACTAGAGGAAGATGGTGCTTTGTCACCAGCATTTGCGACTCCCGTGCGTCCGTCTTCTCGCGGCGCCGGTATAAATGCTATATCGATTCCGTACGCCCCCGCCTGGATACAAGGGGGCAATGCCGACTCGAGGATTGGAATGAAGAGTAGAACCGGTCTGCGAACTGACACCAACCCGATTGCCTGGATGAGGGGCGTGAAAATATCAGGATGGGATATCGAAACGCTTGGGGACGAGATAACTCACGTGGGTGAAAAGTTTACAAAAGTGGCTTTCGAGTCAGTCGATATCAGGCGGCGAAAAGCCACAATATCTTTGCATGGGCCATGGGGCGCTGACGGTGCCTCGCTTTTCATTCGAGTGGACATCAAGTTCCCACCAGATTACCCAAAGGACGCAGTACCCACATTCAGCGTGCAGAGGACTACGGCTGTCAGTGACCAGCTCGCCAGCAAGATTATTGCGGAGCTGCAAACTATTTCTGAGACGTATCTGTCATACAAGCGGGGCTGCCTTGAAGGTGTTGTTCGGTACCTTTTGGGTGAAAGCAGCCTCGAAGAGAGCATCGCCTGGATCCTGGGAGAAACAGCGGAGACTATTAAATCACCAACCAATGGCCACGACGGAGGCGACGAATCCAGTGATGAGGATGAGGTTGGCTTATCGCAGAGCCAAGACCTAGCAATGAGTTCCGAGCTGATTCGACCTGTCAACGCAAACGTGATGGTACCTAGAGCCAGAGAGTGTGGAGCGGTCTGGGGCAAGAACGGCCGCCTTGTATGCTTTTTCCCAACAAAGAAAGATAAATCAGCATACTCTCTTGAAAATCTCGGGTTTAAGGAAATGACAAGACTGTCAAGATCTGATAATCTCTTTGAGAGATTTGGACGTTTTGAAACAAGTTCACCAGGGCCACGAATAACAGGCACCATAGCAAGCACTGACGATGGTGCTTCAGAGTACTCAGATGACTCCGAAGCTGAGACCTCGAGCTCTTCCGGGTCGTCGGGTATTCTTTCAGGTCTTCAACATCGCTTCCCCACACCCCAAACATGGCGTAGTGTTGGTAGTCTTGGGATGTACCGGCCCCGCTCAACAGACAACTCTCAGAGGTCGACTGTCGGCGGGATGACTTCAGGATCATCTGACACACCGCAGAATGTCATTACTATTCATGATCTAAGTGGTATATTGCCGGCCAAGCGAGAGCTGGCTATTGCATACCGTATATGCGGCGAAGTCGTTGATGTTTGTGCCCACAACGCCGCGGTTGCCTTTGATCATGGTTACTATGAGCTGGCTCGTATTTGGGGCCTGGTCAAGCTCATCTTACAGCAAACAAAGTCATTGAGGTCACCTCCTGTCATAAATAGTATGAGCAGGTCTTTGCGCATTCAGCGCAAAGATAGTGCTATAGACCTAAGCTTCGACGCACTCCATCCCGACAAGACGTCTCAAAATACAACAAATGTCGTTGAATGGGGAAACCATCCTTTCGGCCGCCATTTGCTCATTCCAGCTCTTTTTGCTCATTTCGAGCAGGTTGGTGACATACAAATGGCTGCGATGCTCTCCTGCGTTCTGTACGAGCCAAACCTCGAGCGGCCTCCGTCCAAGGGAGGACTATCACCAGAACAAGCAGACCATTTTTTCTTTCCTCTAGATGTCTATAACAACGCCACCTTAGATGCGAACAAATCGCAAGCGGTGACGTCGCTCAACTCCACACCGAAAGATAGCCATGCCACACCTGGTGCGCAGAGCTCGGGACGATCATCCTTTGAGTTGTGGCGGGTGGGCACAACGCCCCCTTATTCCGCGGGTACAACCCCTCCTTTGCTTTCTCGTACGAGCGGATTAGGTATCGAGCGCAGGGCAATCACTCAGCACGCGTCATTGGCAGCTTCTCCCGATCAACAAGCACAGCCACGAAGTAGCTCTGGTTTTGGTTCAGCTCTCGCGTCGTCTCTCACCAGGTCTTTCAGCACATTTGCGCCATCCTCAGCTTCGCCTCCAGCAGGAGACCTTCTTAGGAGGAAGCATGCCCAAGTTGAGAGTCCTCGCACAGCCGTAGCGTCTGGCATATGGAACCCTACCATTACTACACCTAGACCTGCGTCTACAAACAATGATCATCTCACTTCAGCAGCTATATCCAACTCGCAAACCCACTCTGATACGGAGAGCGAAAAGCTGACTCCAAAGAATGCTAACCCGACGAAGAAAGTTCGGGTTACGCTGAAGAACAAAGGTGCTTTTGACAGCGACAATGCTACACAAGCCTTGTTCCTTGACCCCAAGAAAGATTGCTTATACCGGTCATATCGCATGGCCTATGCCCATTTGCTGTCTGTTTGGGGGCTGCCGATACAGCGAAGTGAAATACTGAAAATAGGCGACTTGAAGCAACCGAACCATGCTCCTACTCGTGAAGGAGGCCCTAGTAGCCCTGAAGACTCGTTCTCTCTACCGCGTCATATCCGAACGACCTCGCCAGAAAACTCAGCAGACAAGGATGGAAAAGGCCTTGGAATTCAACGACATTGCATCGGTTGCGGGGCTCCACAATTATCCATCTTCGCCATCCAAACTACCGTCGACGCCGCATTGGCTGCGAGAAAGGGCAAAACCAAGGGCGACGCGACCTCGATAACCTGCGCCAAATGCAAACCCACAAGGCGACTGCCACTCAAGCTTCCATGCGCTATATGCCACGAAGTAGTCGAAGGGATGCTCACACCATGTCTCGGCTGCGGTCACGTCTGTTGCTTCAGCTGCTACCGCGACTGGCTCTCCGTGGCCTCCACAGATCCGACCCAACAGCACAGCGATGACAGCGACCAAGAGCCGAATTCGCAATTCTGCCCTTCAGGCTGCGGCTGTAAATGCGCAGATCACGGCATGGCTGATATAGTGGCCTCTTCACCATTGGCTTGGAGCCGGGCTTCATCCCCCGTCCATGAGGGCGACAGTTCTAATCCAGCCTCTGCGTATAGACCCCAGAACAGACGGGAGGCGTCGAGGTCCATTGATGGTCTGGTGAAACCGGGCCATGGCCATGGCCATGCTGAGGATGACCTGGAGCAGTGGGGGGCGTCTCCGTTTGCTTCTTTGGCTAGGGGACTAGGTGGGGGTCTTAGTCGGGGACTGCGTGGGAAGGAGGATAGGCGGAAGCCAGGGAAGACGCCGGGGAGCTCAACGTTTGTTCCGAAGAGATCTTCTATGAATCAAGTTCTTAGCTGAGTTGGGTTTGGTTAAATTGGGCTCTGATATGATTGGCTACGATTATACTATATTGTTATCTTGTTATATACCCTGATCGTCAATCGATTATGTACTTACATTCAACCCTTCAACACTCTATCCCTCTACTCCAAAGAGACAGGGACCTCATACGAAACCCTACTAATCCCTTTTTGCCTACTAATCTTCCTAATCACAATCCTCCCCGTTCTTTTCGTGCTCACCACATGCGTCCCCCCACACGGATTCGCGTCCAAATCCCCAATCTCCGCAACCCTCACTCTCCCCATCCCGCTCACCTCCCGCCCCTCCACCATATCAAGCTCGTCTCTGCGCCTCTCAACCTCCTCCTCACTCCACCAGCTAATCCTCACATCAAGATCCATATCAGTGATTTCGTCGACTTTTGCCTGGATAAGCGGCTTATGCTCATTATACAGCAATCCTTCGAACTCCAAGCACGCCTCGCGGGGGAAATGGTTCGCCTTGACCTTTTTGCGCTCGCCCAGTGTCGTAGATAAAAGGCGCATTGCGAGGCCGAGGATGTGACCCGCTGTGTGTAAGCGCGAGTGATAGTTGCGTTTGGCGGCGTCAATGTGTAAATTTACCGGCTGGTGTGCAGTGAAATATGGTTGCTTGATTGAAGGGGCCTTAGCAAATCGTCCGAAATGGAGTATCTTCCCGTCGCTTGTTTTGCGGACGAGCAGGACTTGGAAGGTCCCGTCGGCTTCACCATCTGCATTAGCTCCTTCAGAAATGCTGGCCTCTGCGTTCATCCTTGAGTCTAGGCACGGTGAGATTGCGATAATACCCGTATCACTTGGCTGTCCCCCGCCTTGTGGGTAAAAGACTGTTTGTTGTGTGGTGACGGCGAAGATATCCTCCGTCCTGTCTTCGTCGTCGGGTCCAGAGCTGACGTTCTTTGCAAGCCGCTTCTCCTCATCGTTTAGACTGGCAAAGGACTTGGAAGAGGTTACTTGCGTGCTTGTTGTGCATAGGGTGGCGTCGTCTAGGTAGATGGCTTCGGTGGACTGTGCGATGTCAGAGGTGTACTCCACTGATTAGAAGTAAATATGGGATACCATTTTAGCTCTTCGTAGGCGGCGATACCTGGTTTTTGTGGGATGGAAGCACCTTGTTGTTATTTATAATATCAGTTATAGAATAAAAGATGTCTAGGTGTGGTTGGGGTTTCCGTGGACTGAAATGGTAGGGTGGAGCTGAGGATTGGAGAAGTATCGACACGGGCTAACACAGGGAAAAGAGAGTTATGCAAAGATCTATCTTTGGTCATAGGACATGAAGGAAGCTAACTATCAACAAGGATCTACTAAGTGTTTAGTCATCGAATTGAGGCGGTGCTCTAGATATTTAGGGTGCACAAAATATATAGTGCACATATGGGGGTCAAAATTGCGGCGTTATAAAATATATAATTATATCTTGACTCAGCCACCTCGATTCTTTCAGGTAACACTATACTTCACTATCCTGCAAAGAACAAGAGATTCACCCACCCCAAAAGTCCTCAAAGTCACCAAGGCCCTAGTGTATGACAACAGCAACATGATCATCCATATAATTGGCAATATTCCCCAAAAAGCACGCCGCCAGGATCGATACGCCCCCAAACCCAATGCTGACATAATAAACCCACTTGTAGCTCTCCGCATATGCAAGCTGCCCAGCAAGAACGACAGCCTCATATGCGGTCTGGCTGCCCTTTATTCCGGGAATCTCGTGCAATCCCTCCAGGAGAGACGCACTTGTCAGCTCAATTGCCTCGGTGATCAGGCTTGCGTCTGTAATGTTGAGCTGCATGGACATAATGCCGCCGATGTAATGCTCTGCGTTCGGGACAAACTTGTTCACGAAGACGTTGTAATATATCGTGTAGCCGATACTGCCACCCACGACGCGGATGGAGAGCGTTAGGGCTGAGATGGTGGCGATCAGGTCCTGAGTAATGGGATTTCTATTAGATTAAGCAGTAAATTAGGGGTAGGAATGAGTGAAGCGTACATCTGGGCAGATGATGGTGGTGATTATGGATGCTGGAACGACTATCCCGCCAATACCTAGGCCTGCAACGATAAGAATGCCCCAGAGTTGGTGCATGTTGTCGACGTCCGCTACGGCCATAGCGCCGCATCCTGGTCAGAGTCAGAATATTGAATGCTCATCAACTTGCTTGTTTGTCGAGTGTACAAACCTGCCGTCATCAAAACACTGCTAGCAATCAAGAGTTCCTTGTTGTGGCCACGAAGGACGCTGAGTAGCCATAGAACGATACAGGCGCCACCCATGATCCCAAAGCCGATGGGAAGGCTGCGGATACCGATATCGATGGGGTCGTGGCCGTAAACGTTGAATGCCTGTGTAGGCCAAAACATGAGCACGGAGAAGAAATTGGCACCAGAGATAAATGTAATGACAAGAGTTAGAATTAATGTACGGGGCTCCTGCTTCAGGCGGCTGGGGAAGATGGGAAACTTTGCGCCGTAAATTTCCCAGAAGGCAAAGGCGACTAGCAGGACTACCCCGAGGATAAGAGGGGCGAGAACGTGTGCGGAATCCCAGTCATACTATAGTAGGGAGTTAGTCCACATGGATAGACAGTTGACGCCAGAGCGAGAAAGTGTACTTGATAGCCACCCCATTGCATTCCGGCCATGAAAAGAATTAAGCCCACGATGCTTAGAAAGCCGCCGACGAAATCAATCCTGCCGATTATTTCTGCTCGAGTAAGACCTTCCGAATTAACTCGAGGTGGAGGGAAATAGAAGATTGCTGTAATGATCAAACCAAGCCCACTCCACGCGGCGCAGAAAGCTCCGACGTGACGCCAACTGCCTGCATCTGCTATCAGCTGGGCCCAAAGCACTGATGGCGCGAATGGGGCAATGGTAAAGATCAAGACAGCGACATATTTGCCTCGTTGGCGAGTAGGTGCCATCTCGGCTGTGGCGGCCAGTGCCGTGAGCTCGTTGACTCCAGCACCTGCGCCGGCGATGGCCATTCCGGCTGCCTTATATTAGATTTGATCTGACCGGACGAGAAATGAGCAATGGCATTGATTCGTACCAATAAAGGTATTCATTGCATGCGCCGTCGAGCAAATAATCATTCCGACAGTGACCAGAGAAGCCCCAATAAGAGCAACATAGCGGCGCCCGATGAGATCAGAGAGAGAACCGACGAAAGGACAAACACCAGCTAAGGCCAGCAGATTCCCTAGGACCTATTGAGCAGTATATGTTAGCTTCTTCAGATCTCAAACTGGCCCGAACCAGGGAAAGCACACACAAACCAGACCCATCTGTCCACTCCGCCGATATCACCATAGATAATGGGAGGGATACCACCGAAAAGGTAGACGGGGATCTGACTACCAGTCCAGAGAAAAGCCATGGCTGTGAAGCCCATGAATCGGCGGAATGTCATCTTGAACATGAATCAATAACTGAATCAATAACTGCATTCTTGAGGAGCCTGATCCAGCACGAGTGATTCATACCTTGGTAGATTCCTGTCCATCTTGAGATAGCCCAGTCTCGTCAGCATACGTCCCGGTATGTTCCTGATGGCTAGCATTTGGCTTTATGTTGTCGCAAGTCTGGTTTGACGTCTTTTCCTCTACCTGGAATTGACCGAAATCGGTAGGACTCGAAGCCATCTCAACGGTTATCGATGAACGGATTAAGGTCAATGTAATAAAATTTGTGGAGACTGATGCAGTAGGTAAGAAATACCCAAGCTTCAGATAAGCATGGGTATCATAACATTGCGGGTATTGCAAGACTTTAAAGCACAAACCAGCCGTCTAGCCCCTCTCTTACCCCGGATTCTGGCACTTGTATACTGGACCCAGAAGGTGGGGATAACACCTAGAAGCGAGCGTTGAGTGACAACAACGAACGAGCAGTACCGACAAACCTCACATCTCAAATGGTTCCTCGAGCCTAGGCCGCGGCAATCATCACTGAGGGGTTGAGACATTGCCGACAGAAGAAACAGGTATGGCTACTGCTAAAGAAGAGCACAACAGACAATGCGGGGGTTCCGAGGATCCTGCATGGAAAACGTGGACCGTGTCCAATAACAGTAACAGCGGCCGAATCTAGATAGTGGCTAGTCGAAGTCAAAAGGCCTGTCATGGAGAGCTGGCAAATGAACGCGCTTCCCATGCGACGCTTTACGAAGATGACCGTTTCAGGACTGCACGCGATGATCGGGGAATATTAAACGACGCAATCAAGGACCAGGGTCTGCTACAGGTCATACAAGTTCGGCACTTTGCACCTAGGAGTCGCAGATGATATAGCGAGAAGTAAAGAGTGCAAGTGCCGGCCGCTAAAAGAGAAGAATGTCTGGGCCTCTTCCAATTGCCTGTTTTGCGCCGACCTTTCACATCTGATCATGATGCACTGACATACAGAGTATGGAATGAGCGCCTACTGCATGATGTGATCCGGATAGTATGATGGAATGAACCTCCTGCATTGAGCTCATGTAAGTGCCAACCGAACCAGTCAGCGAGGATCAAAAGGCGCCTTCCAATTTCCGCAGCTTATATCCTCGAGGGACCACAAAGAGCCCCTTGGCTACGGTGCACACGTTGCCGTCCTTATCACGCACCGATCCTATCACGTAAGCCTTGCGATCTGTACTCCGTTCCTCATCTAGCTTCGCGCTGAAAACGTAAATCCCTTTCGACGTGGCCGCGCGTAGGTAATTGATATCTAGATTCGCTGTAACTGCGGTACGCTCAGGGAAGTGTTGGATAGCCACTCGAGCTAGATGTTCGTCCAGTACAGTGGCAAGTGCGCCGCCATGGACAACAAACGGCCATCCCTCCATGCCATGCCCGATGTATACGAAATTGTAAGCCGTCTTATCTTTGTGATTCCAGAACACTCGCTGTGCGATCCAATCAGTTAGCCAAGAGGGACCCGTCTACCAAGCATAAGCTTGCCGCGTTTGCTCGGCTATCCTTTCTTTTACAATGCCAGCAAGGCGTGCGGCGCTGACATCTCAGTGAAGATGGAGCGCATCGCTGAATGGGAGTATTGCAAAACGGAACCCACACACCTGGAAAGCCAACCTCGAGGCTCCGCTCAGTGGCCCAGACGTGAGCCTTTGTGCTTTGTCCTCCTCTGAAAAGTTACCGTAGACTTTGGTCTCGACATAATCCGGATTCTCCCGCAATTCCTTCATGAGGGGGAGCTTGTCGACCGCGTCATTATACCATTTTGTCAGGGATTCATCCATTGGCGACCCCGGCGTAAGTGGCGGGTCTAGGTACTGGCATAAGTGGCGCCCATACCCGAGACCGATTCCGCCAAAGATACCAGCATATACGAACCGTCGCAACCACGGGCGCCGCTTAGGAGCAGGTTGATAGCCGACTGTGCTAACATTTCTCGAGAGACAAGGTAGTAATCTGGCAACCGGGCGGCGATGAGCTGCGGCATGACGGAGCCGGGGATGTACAACTTGACGGGCCCCGAACATGGTTGTCGGTTGTCACATTGCAAGCTGAAGAGCCGAGTTGTGCAGACGGAAGACTCGAGGCAAACAGTGTCCCCGGACTGCGAACACCAGCCGAGGTCCAGTTCACGTGACATGGTTGGCTGTGCCGGGAGAGGTATACTACGAACTGAGTGAGGACAGGTAACCAAGGCTTGACTGTTATATTCCATGATCGGGTGACTCTACAAAGAACATCTAATCCGTACGCATCGAGAGTTATCCAGAATCTGCTTCTATTGAGGTATGGATGAAGAGAAAACCATGAACGGTTCCACCATGATGAAAGCTAAGAACCGACTGTTTCACAACGTGCCATCAAACCATGCGTATTATGTCATTGACAAAGATTAGCCGTCGTATGAGGCAAGTCTATTCAGTTGTTGGCAGATCGACGGCACGGTAAAGAAGGATAAGAGCCGAGTGCGATTCACCTGAGATATTGCGTTAGCAACAGTTCGTCTCCATTAATGTTGTTTGGGAAGGGGAGGGAATGTCGGTAAAGAAGAACTCACCACCTCCAGCCAGAGTCTCAATTTTCGAGCCATCTACCTCGGTCACCTTGTCGTCGTTGAACCACCACCACTTGTCGTCACGCTCCTCCTTACTATTGCTGCTTTGTTTCTTGACGTACGAAGTATAGTGGCCGCTGTCGGCACTTGCACCTTGGTGCGTGATCACGCCTCTCAGCTCATAGAGGCCAGTCTTGTTTGTTCCGCTGTCTGCGCCCAGCTTCGGGTCAATAAGCTCGGCCAGCTCCTTCTTGGCTGCGGTGATGGACGCCTGTTTTTCCGCCTCATACTCGGCATCGCTCTTGAAGACGTCGGTCATTGCAGCGTCCTCATCCTTTTCTGAATTTTTTCCCTCCTCCTTGCGCTCTTCAGTAGCCTTCTTCTTCTGCATAGGCTCCAAGCTTGAAGCGTTGTCAGTTTTCGCATCCTCCTCTCGTTGACGGGCAATCTTCTGGCGCTTCCGCGCACGCTCAATGTCAAGCTCCTCCTTTCGAATGTCTCGTACTTTGTCTCGGACAGGGATGAGCTGTTTCTTGAGCTCGTCAGTGCAGAAGTCAAGCACGTCAAGCTCCGCAGGGAATGTCACTTTGCGCATAATCTTAGCTTTCTTCTGCGCATCGCGTTTCCAGAAGAATCGAACGAAATGCACAGTGAGATATTTCGGCAGCCGCGCGATGCGGGAGCGCTTTGTGTAGACGGCATCACGGTTCAGAGTAGGAGAATGTTTTTCAATCTTCTCTTCGAGCCCTGATAGTATACCATCGTGCAGATGGTTTGTTTCTTTGTCGATGTGGCAGTCAAGCTTGAAGAAAACGTCAGAAGTTGTGTTAGGTTGTTCACCAGCCTCCTTTGCTGCCGGTTCATCACACTCAGTGACAGATTCAAATCTTCCGCCCATATACTTTTCCACAAATGATACTTCAGTCGCAGACTCCCCCTCGCCATCTTTAATCACCAATTTTTGCCGCAGCTGCGACACAATCTGCGACCAAGCTTCTTCCGCATCCTGTTGGGCGTAGCCATGACCGTTTCGGTCCTGTTGAGCAAACTGAGGAAATACGTTTCTCAGAGCATTGAGAAATAGAATTGGAGGAAACCCTTCCTGAGTCTCGGACATCTGTTTGAACAAGTCCCTCAACGCGGAAGTGAGGTCCATGGAAGCGCCCAGGCCACCAAGCCCAAGATCAGAAAGGTTCGAGAGGCTCGACGCACCGCCGATGTTCCTGGATGGGCGGTATCTTTGAAGTTCCTCGTGTAGCTCCGGGACACTCCTCAGCGTCTGCAATGTCGAGTTTAGGTAGCACGTATTTCCCAGATTTTGCAGCCCGGCCGGGATGGCCCCTGCTGCCTTGGCAGCCTCTGCTTCCGTCATATCCTCTAAGAATTTCACAGCTTCCTTAGGTCGTGTCAGTGTTCCGACGCCTTGGTCCCCGGAAGGGGTACCCATCATCATGAATGTCTGGTTCGGCTTCGCATTGATGGTTGATAGTAGAGTATCGTTTTTAAGCTGACCTCCCTTCACGAGAATCTTCTGTCGCTCAGGTTCCACTCCTGTAAGAGAGTATAGCTGATATTTGAATGTTTCGCCATTGGAATTCGGGTCGAGCTCGACATCGTAGCGCTTCCCTTGATGCTTAACGATAACTAGTGTAGAGTTAGCTATGTTGCTGTCATAGTCGCAACATATGATCTTTTAGGGCCATACCTGGTATAGAGGCCATTTTATCGTCTTGTCGCCGCTCTAGACGTGAAAAAGTGCCTTGCGAAGCTTCTCGTATAAGAGTGTAGTGGCGTAGGTACATCAGAGCGATTGTCAGCTTGTTTGGAGAGGCGTGGGGCCCAGGATGCAAACAAAGCAAACTTCTCCAGGCCCGATTGCGGGACGTCGTCTATCGAACTGGCTGACCACTCAACACTCTAGTCTCCTCCCCTTGCTCTACGCCGAACTTTTGAAACTATTGCATTGATGTCCTAGAAGCTGGGCTTGTGGGAACCTAGAATTGACTGAGCAGAGAGTGTTGAAGTTGGTGCTTCTTTGCTGACTCCTTGAGCCCACCCGCAACACTGCATTATACGTCACCCCTCATTATGGTAGGTAGCAATTGAACCAAGCACTTTAAGCTGTCTAACCGACAATCGCAGTCCCAATCCCTGCGTCCGTATCTACAATGCGTCCGGTCATCGTTGACTGCCGCGCTTGCCATTTCCAACTTCGCATCCCAAACGTCCGAGCGGCATAATGTACCTGAGATCGAGGCCGCGAGCTCCCCCGAACTTCTCCTTAACCCTCTGACAATCTCACGGAACGAGAATGAGAAGGTCTTGATTGAACCTAGTGTGAACAGCGTGCGTGTGAGCATTCGGATAAAACAGGCAGATGAAATTGAGCATAGTAAGCTTGCGTTTGATGCCGCTGCAATGTGGCTTTAACAGAGTTACCGGGCTATACGCTAACGTGGATCAAGTCCTTGTCCACAAGTTTGAACGCTTCTTGACCCAACGCGCGGAATCTTTCTTTATATTGCGAAGAAAACCTGTGAAGGTACGAAGACATGAGGACATGAACTCGTCCCGCCATACCGCATAGCGGCTGACAAATGAGCAGGGCTACGATATCTCTTTCCTCATTACGAACTTCCACACAGAAGCCATGCTTAAACACAAATTGGTCGACTTCATTCTCCAGTTCATGGAGGAGGTGGATAAAGAAATCTCTGAAATGAAGCTTTTCGTATGTTACTCTTCAATCTTGCCCCTCTGGCTGAAGTCCATGCTGACACTTCCAAGCTGAATGCTCGCGCTCGATTTGTCGCTGAGTCCTTCCTGACGCCGGTAAGTTCTGTTGCGCAGCGCTGGGACAATCTCTCTAATCAGCGGTGCAGTTTGATTAGGTTATCCCGAAGCCTGATGCCCACAAACCACCAACGTCCCATTTCTCAGTTTCCTACACCATTAGATGTGTAGACTATTTAGGATGGCCTGCGCTGTTCCGCTGGCCGAAGAATTGTCTCTGTATATGGTCAAGCTTGATACTTCTTCAAATACATATCATAAACAATAACAAGCTCGAGTCCCTGCACCTTGGATATCCCCGTTTGAATTAGACAGCCCAGAGTCGCCATATGTTCGAGTTGTTATTCCACGTGATATTCCTGCCTGTCATGCACTTGTTAGATGTCTTTCTTTATAATTTAGATATCTTTCTTTATAATACTGATCTCGTCCTTAGCTATCTCGGGCTACATGCCATCGCGGCCTGCATTGCAGGTGAATTGAACTCGGCGGCTGCTCAACTAAGCTAGCATGCGCTTGTCTACGGCAAGTCTACAATAACCCCTGCTGACGATGATTCAAAACATAAATACTGGAAGTATCATTCAGGATTGCTGGTACACCCTGTGAGGCATCCACAGAGCACGGTCATTATCACACGAGAGATTGTGTGCGGCACGTCACTTCATAGCCCAGTTCCTCCAGACCAGCTCGAGCAAGCTTTCAATAAGACAAATAGCTGGTCTCGGTTCTACTGTAGGTATACCATAACTCCAGCTATCAGCGGCGGACTTCCAACGTGCGTATTCCCTTTGTTTAACTCTTTTACCCCCTTTAGCCATTTCAGGTCCATTTGTCTGTGTACAAGGCTCCAAGGAATAGATTTCGACTTTTCGTTTCTTAGCATTCCTATTCCACAAAATACAGGGACACAAGTATTCCAGCATTCCCTTTGATTGTTTCAAATTCACAACTGTTCTTAATAAGAGTGACGACTCAGCACTGTCTCGGCATAGAGATAGCACTTGAATAGCACTCACTTTGTCATCCTTTCTCCTTCTCCTTCCTATTCCTCCCCATCATCGCGTTCTCTACGTCTCCTGGTCCTTTGGGGATAGGACCCAAGCCTATCTCTCCTGAATCCAACATGAACCCTAACACTGCAGCTTTCGTGCCTGGCCACACTTACCAGCAAAGCGATGGAGATGTGGTTTCCATTAACAGTTTTCCCGACAGTAACACTACTCCTTATATATCGTCTAGTGACATTACCCCCCGCGTTTCCGAGTTTCCTTCTATGGAGGCCCTGAGGACCTCACTTCAGATACTCTCAGGCCCCTACCAGGACGCTTGTAATCTTGTTGACCGGTCCCAGATTACTATGATGCCGCAGCTCTCACGTACGCCTCATGAGACTGAACTTGTGTCTCGCAGTTCTCAGCGCCCTGAACCCTCGCCTTTGCACCGCCTGAGCAACCTTGACCTTCAAGATGCGCCAGAACGCTCTAGGCTTCTCGCTGTATATACACAAAGCGTTGATAAAACGACAAACCCTGGTTACATGCCGATTGGTAGCCTGGTCAATCTCAAAGGGCCTCCGAAGTGGGGTGTTGTCAAGATATCCAACGTGAGAGGCTTGGTCGTGCGCCATGAACGTTAGTTAGCTAATTCGATTTAGATTCCTTACGGCGTCACCAAGCCGGAGGTTTTCCAGTTTATTGGCCGCCAGGCACGCCCCATTACCGAAGAGATGGGCTGCCCGATCCACATCATCATGGAAAGATCTACCGCGAAAACGATGGACTGCTATGTCGAGTTTCAGACTGTTCCTGATGCTTATGAGACCGTTGAGCGCATAAACCGTGTCCAAAGTAATGGACGTGTACCTCGTCTTGGAGGTCGCCAAGTTGATGTCGAAGTAAGTGACCAGGATGCGCTCTTGAAGGATTTATTCCCACGGGCAAATTGTGTCAAATGGGAAGCTGGGATGCCCAAGATTCAGCCGAATCACGACCAAATCGCTTGTTCTGGGTTCAATGGGTTTTTTACCTCCGAGGAGATTATCATGGCTATTCGTCATGCGGAGTTACCTAGGCGTGTAAGTCCTAATCATCCTCTTTATTACGCCAATAGCAACTGAACACAAGCTATCCAGTCTCCTTTTTCTGAGAAATGCCCCCAGCGTACTTATGAATCGACCATAAGTACGCTTTACAAGGTACGGCTCTGCTGTCAATCTCATTAACCATTTTGTGTCCAAAAACTAGCTGATCATGTCTCTTGTCGTCATAGTTCCCCTGGTATGCTCCTTGGACATATACGGTGGCAGATCGCAACCAGCTCTTCGAATTGGCCAACCGTCACATACAATGCCTTGCTACTGGTATCAAACACAAGACCGTCGGCCTCCTTGAGAAGCTTCTTCGTGAACTACTTCAGGCTGGCTTGAGTTGTCCTGGATTCAGCGAGCGCCAGAAGTATACCCTTTGCATGAACTCGCAAATTGAGTCCGAAATCAACAAGCTCTCAGTCATGAGCAAGTGGTTTCCGTTTGACACGCTCTCTAATAAGCCTGACTTCCATGAGGACATTCATATTGTGAGTGTTCGCGTGCTGAGCCTCTTGAAAGCACTAACATTATTAGTACTACGCGGACCTTATCTCTCAGAGTGTCGTTCCAGATTTGGAAAACTCGGGTTTGATCAATAAATTTCCAATGGATATGCTCTACCTTAGTTCTCCGTACGGACGCATCTGGCTCGAATGGTCGCAGAACGCCGCCAAGGTTCATTGGGAGGATGCTGTTGAGTACGAAATGAAGATCCTGCACGATCTCGTCCTCCACGGCTGGATGAATGACGACAGGAGCAACATGCTGAATTTGAACCTTAGAAGGCCGTCTGGAGAATTGTCGTTTCCACGTGGCCTTAGCGACCGCCGCAACATGTCCCTCTCCCTCTACGCATCTGATACCGACGAAAGCCAGGCTCAGACCGACTCGTCATCCCGCAGCGGTGTCTACATGCATCACTTCCGCCGTGCAAGTGAGTCTGCAGGATCAGGCAGCATTTCTGGCCTTAGCGGTCCCAGTACCACTTGGACTCATGCGTTGCTTCTTGACTCATCTTTCGAAGCGCGTCCTGCGTACCGGCACCACCGCAAAACCGAGTCGTCTCCTATGTGCCTCACTCCTACCACGAACAATTGGAGCCCGGAGATGACCGGCTAGAGGGAAGGTATAGTCAAATCAGGGCGCCATCCATTCTTTTTCTTTTCCCTCAGACTTCAGGTATGAACTAACCAAAGTGTACCGTCAGGACATACGCCTCTACACGCTTGGATACGCTTCGTCCAGGTCTGTACTTTATTTTGCTTTAGGGGCTTTTCAGGCTCGCTCATACCCATACGATAGGACCGAGATACTTGTCTATTGGAAGGAGAGACCGGTCCGTGCTCGAAGTCTCTTAGGTATTACCAGGTCTGCGATATCATCGTAACGATTCTGGACTAGAAGAATGCTTGGGAAACTTGAATACACGATACACTGTCACTTCCTCTAAAGTCACGCATTATATCCACTTCTTCAATTTTTGAATGAGGCTCGTTTACTTTGGCGAGATGGGTCAGACGCAGCTAAATTGGCTTTTTAGAGTCCCGAACTTCCTCGAGAGCTATGTATCTAACGAACCCCATATTCCTGCCTCATCTGCGTCCAGTGTATCTTGGTCATTGGCCTGCGTAGCCCCATCCTGCCTCTCGAGCAGCTTCTTCCTCGCCAACCCCTCTGCCCTCATTCTCTCTCTCCGTTTCTGTGGATCCTCCCACCCAGGCTTCGTCTTTCCTTTGTAATTAGCGCCGTTAGGGCTTTCCGAGGAACAGTTATTCAGAAGCGCTATTCTAAATCGCTTTTTACGCTCAGAGTTCGCCGAGAATCGCTCGTTCGACATCGTAACCAGCATCTGGAGATATTCTTCCGATACCAGGCTTCGGATAACGTCGCTACCGTCTTCATAATACCCTATCACAGATTCTAGTGCTAGACCTGCTGATCGGACAGCGACGATCGGACTAGGTCCCTTGTCACCTTCTACCAGGCATCGAAGTCCCTGGAGCCCACTCTCTCGGAATCCCGAGCTTGAGGCCGCCGATAAGACGGGCTGGGCGTGGTGTAGTGTTGCGGCCATTATGTGGAGGATCTACAGGTCAAGTTAGCATGGTGTCGCAGAAGGTGATGCTCTTGCTTGCTCAAGCTTGAGATACAAAGACAAGAGACAACAGGCAGATTAATTGCAGGACTTCCAATGCAGAAAATAGGCGGTTGAATTAGTAGGGTAAGATTCACCATTGGTTCAAAGTGAAAGCGCACAAGACGCAGGGCGTGACCTCCTTTATCCACGCCCGGTGGCTTCCCATCTCCAGGAACCATCCCAAACAGCTTAAGCAACGACCGATTCTCTTTGATCTCTAGCGGATCATGCGAAACATACAGCCATCTTCCCGCCCCCTTGCCACCAGAGGGCACGAATTTTCTCCCATCGCCAGCTGACGGGCTCTCTCCAGGCAAATTAGGCGCTTTTCTCCCCTCCAAGAACACGCTGATGCGGCCAGCGCAGCTGCTTGTCGTCACCAAACCAGGGAGAGTGTTGATGTCTTCAATAAGGTCGCGGATCCCCTCGTCGACAGACCCCTTGGGTGAAAGGTCAGAATATTCTTCCTCTGGTGCCGAAAGTTCAGCGAGGATCTTGGTTTTTCGCGATAAGAAGACTGGCGGGATCATTGTGTTCTGTTCATCAATTCTAAATACCACCGTTGCTAATTTTGCCTCTTATGATAGGGAAGTATGGAGCCAACTCTGTGATACTCGTGCTCCAGCTCACGAGCTTTGCTCCTGCCTAAAGGGGAAAGTCGATCGATGCTGTGAGACAAAACAAAGGGAAACACTCAAAGAAACATTCGTGATAGTGGAAAGGCCACTTGAGTATTTATCCAGATCGAAAGGGCCCGGTTCTCTGATAGAATCTTACTGAGGTGCTTGATCCGAAAATCCTTCCAAGTCCTTGTTTCCAGTGGGGTCGACACTAACTGATCGCAGCCCGGTCCTACCGCAATCTCGCCCCCCCTTCCACGCGAACCTGCCCCAGGCCCCCAGAAGCTACCAGCCACTTGGTCTTCGTCATACAAGGTCATTTAAAGGTTGAAACGGCGACGCTCGAACCACGCCCAAACTCAATCGGCGACTAGCTTAGTAGCTAGGCCTGGCGAACAACGGAGCCGCCACATAACATCTCTGTCATCCGCCATCTCATTTTCTTGGGAACTTTCTTCCTAACGGCAAGCGTAGCTGCAAACAGCCTTCAAAAGTCTCTAGCCGCTTTAATTTGGACCAAAATCGATATCGTCTGAAGGCTGCAGCAGTCCGCTAGTGATGCCTCCTCGATCGACTCGGGCCGCTCCCGCAACAGCAGCTGCGCCAGCTCCAGAACCGGCACCCAAAAGGCGCGCTTCCGCAAGAGTTGCTGGAGCCTCAGCTGCAGCGCTAAAGAAACGAAAGTACGACTTTACCGACCCTAAAGGATCTCCCAAATCGACCGCCAAGACAAGCAAATATTTTAAGACAGACGATACCGAAAAGCCAAAGCGCAAGGTAAAAAAGCGTGCGGCAAAGCCAGAGGACGATTTCATCTTCAAGGAAGACGAAGATGAGCATTCGTCGGGATCGGATTCAGACTGTCAACGTCCAGAAGTGCCGACTACAGCCGGAAAAGAGGCAACTTCTCAAGCCGTTAAGGCTTCCGCTCAGAAACGTGGGACCTTGCTCGAAGCGCCCGTCTCTTTAGAAAAGAAAGAGCTATGGAGAGAGGGCGTCAAGACCGGCCTTGGACCAGGGAAAGAGGTCTTCATCAAGAAACCTAAAGCAAGGGATCCAGGAGATATACCTTACAGGGACGACACTCTGCATCCCAATACCATGCTGTTCTTGAAGGACTTGGCCAAGAACAATGAAAGACAGTGGCTCAAAGGTTCCATGGTCAGCCCGGTTCCATTTGCGAGACTTATACTGATTATTTGGAACCTTAGCGCACGACGCGGACTATCGCGCCTCCAAGAAAGACTGGGATACTTTTGTTGAAACCTTGACGGAGAAGATCATTGAGCAGGATAACACTATCCCCGAGCTGCCTGCGAAAGATTTGGTAAGATACGTCTAATTTATGGAGGGAGAAGACAAATACTAACATGAATGAACAGGTATTTCGCATTCATAGAGACATTAGGTTCAGTAAAGATCCTACACCGTACAAGGTATGTTTATCTTCTCAGACATCGCGGTCCGCTTTGTCAAGCCCAGTCAGAATTGAAGGAACGAAAGCTGATATACTCATGCAGACACATTTCTCAGCTGCATGGTAGGCAGAGTCTTATCGCCATCGCCATCATACACGCGTCAGCTGAATTCAGGAATAGGTCCCGCACCGGCAAGAAAGGTCCTTATGCTGCATATTATGTCCATTGTCAACCGGGTGCTAGCTTTGTTGGTGAGTTAGCCCAATGGACGGATTGTCCTCCATTCCATATGTGATTATCTTTCTATGGACGCGGCTTTTAAACCCGCCAAAGACCGTCTCGGCATTTCATCCTTGGCCGTACTTTCGTGCTGCAAATTCCCGTTTGATGAGCGTATTCCGTTCATCGCATTTGCACAAGCACGGGTGGAAGACAGCTATGAGAATTCACCCTTCCTCACATTATACCTTTGTTTCCATCTTGCCATTCTAAACAACATTTCTGTTCTAGGGTCGGGCCTTTGGCACCCGGAAGCTGACAAGCTGGCGCTTCTTCGGGAAGACATCAATGGTAACTCGCAATGTTTGAAGTCAGTCCTTAAGGAGGAAAGGTTGCGACGCGAATTTTTCGACGGAATACCGGATGACGAAGACGAAGCTGTAAAAGCTTTCGTTAGCCAGAACAGCGAGAGTGCGCTGAAAACTAAACCGAAGGTAAGGACCTGCTTTTATTACGTACTCCAGGGTCACTTTGTACCACGAGAGTAGTCTCGATTCACTACCTCTTCCCGTTGACTGGAATGGTTGATTCCAAAAATCTTGCCTTGCCTCAAAAAGTGAGTCAGTGTGTGATGCGAGTTTTTGATCTTGTCTTCGTCACATTTTCCGAGAGTGCGCGTCCACCCTGGTTTTTGGGTCAGCTACCGAGCACGTCCTCGCTGCCGTGCTTCATTCAAATCAAGAGAGAGCGATAGACTGGTGCTTGATCTGAAGCCGTGATAGCGTTGAGCCTCAGGAACTATCTTGGCGACCGGCCCGAGTGGTCATCGATAGACTGGCCATGGACCTCAGTGACGATCGGTCCTACAGAACGAGGATCGAGAGAAAGTACGAACTGTCAAAAGATTGGAGACGCAGAAAGACTTCCCAAATTGGTGTTTTACAGTAACAGAAGCTTTGCTGTTGCATACATCTCCGTGTGGATATTCCAATTCTCAAGCGCAGACGCGGCGACCTTCCTGGGCACCACCCCAGGCCGTGTTGGCCTCGAATCTAAACCCAATAATTGACCAGGTTGTGCACTGGGTCGTGCACTGGGTCAGGCTACGGCTTGGCCAGAATGAGCCTTCTAGGCCAGACGCGGCCTTGGCTGCCTAGGTTACTGGTGCCCCCAGTTATCCTGCCCGGTTTGGAAAGGCGTCCACGCCGTCTCTTCGCATTCCATGGTTCAGCACTCCATACCTCCTCGCCCGAGATTACGATTGGAAATCTAGTGAACTTGCCACTTACCAGGAACTAACTCGCCTCCTTTTACCAGGGCTACGAACACGATAACGAAAACATCCAGCTCCTGCGGCTGCGCAGCTTTACTATTGGCAAACGAATTCCCGATACTGATTTTGTGAGTTCTGACGCACAGGATAAAATTGCCGCTCTCATCGGCATTATGGAACCATTTGTAAGCTACACTTTCTCCTTGATATGTGGCCAACTTCTGGTCATTCCCCGATTCGGCGGCGATTCGCGCCTTTTAATTGACACTAGCATTTTGTGTCTGGACATACCCTCATATCACCAGTGCCCCTCATTCCTTTCCAAGCTTCTTTCTCTGGCTGTGGTCTGAATGACGCCGACTGAGAAATGGCCACGACTCGTGAACAGGGTTTCTCGATGGCGGAGTACCTGGGAATGCACGTACTTTGTGGGAGAGGTTAGCTAACCTGGGTCGTCATGCACAGGTTACGTATCTCAACAGCGTGGTGATGCCTGATCCAACGAGTGAGGGCAATATCGCGTCCGATCTGTCAGACGATGAGTGAAATTTACCGGTACCAGAACCTTTTCGAGGAAATGAGTACGGCTGGCTGCCAGCTGAGGTGTGTAATTTCGCGCAGTTTCATGGCCTTGCCCATTGATGTATAATTTTGGGCCCATATTTTTCTCCTTTGCTTTCTGATCAGTTGGCTATCTGAGTTATGCTGTTATCTGTCTTCACATCCTGGCTGTTTCACTTTAGCTAGCCATAAGCCTATGAGTATCCTCATGCAAGGTGTTTACCCTTGTTCTTTGGGCTCCCATCTGTATTAGCAGCAGCGTTGTATTTCAGTTATCCTTGAGCTAGGGATGATATCACTTAGCTCTTGACTTACCGCTAGTTCTTGTCTACCCGTCGTGCAAAGGTCTCGACCACTTGACACGGCCAGCCTGGCAAGCAACGCGCCTGCGACTCTGCGTCTTCGTCTCCAATTCCGGATCTCCGCTCCGGCAACCAATCTTGACGTGCATGTTATGACCTGCTTACCGTCCGCATTGCATCCAGTATTCCGTCAGGCATGCAGGCTCTCAGCACGGACGGCACGAATCGCCGGCCACCCGCGCCCCGGGTAGTGATTAGCGCAGCCTTCTTCATTACAGACTTTAGTCCACTGCATCCGTGCCCAAACAAAGTCAGTAGACACGAAGTTACCTCAAAGTATCCGTGGACTTCTGTTTACCCTTGCAAGAGACAATAGGCCGTGCATCGATCTAGTCCTGCCGTGGACTGTGTATGGTCATGCTGAATATTACGAGGGAAAACACGACATCAAACCTGAAGGTTGATTCATCTTTTCTTCTCATCAAGTCAAGACAGCGGTGCTTCTTGTCCTGCACTTGCATAGAAGGTACTTCCTGGTCACGTGGTTCCGGCTCACGAATGTATCTCTTTCTGGAATACTATTGGATCATTCAATCTTTATCACTTTCAACCATCTGAGAAGCAGAGGATGCGAGTCGCAGAAAATTTCGATGTGATGCCTTTCCATACCCCACGATCCTCCAGCTGCTGAGCCTTGATTTCTACGAGCCGCTCTTCGCTTGAAACGTATGAAAAGATAGTCTAGGGCTAGATTTGTAACTTGGGGCTTGTTTACGCTCTAACGATTCCTGCGGAGTTCCATTGACCTACCTTCCTGCCTGCCTCGCAGCGCCGCAGTACATCCCTCTTCCATCGAAAATACACTGGGCGCGGCCCTCTTCTCTAATGTAAGCACTACGGCGCTGCCGTCGAGGACAAACGTACCCCTTCCCTCCTTCCACCAGCTACTTCTACCATGAGCGCATGGGGATCGCCAGCCAAAATGAGCGCGGATTGACCTTGATCCAGCATATAAAGTATCTTGGGTCCAAATGGAATTCAGGTAGACTATTGCCTGTTGATTATCATCATATTTGAGTATTTGAATAAGAGGCGAAAAGACCGGTCTCATACTTTCCGAGGGGAAACCGATCGTCTTTTGCGCCTAGCCTACTGAGCCCGTTCTATTCTATCCTTTTTATAGGGTCCTTTTCGTATCTCGTGACGGTACTCGGAAGTTGTACGGTTGCGAACCTCATGGGCTTCCAGGCCTCGGATGGCAAGGCTTACACTACATTGATCGAGTCGGTGCTTGAATTTTCGTGAACCCAAGTAGGTCCATTACTCACCTCCAATTAACTGCGAGTCGTGGCTATACCGGCACGGTGACAACGACGTTCCAGTCCAGTTTATTGGCCTGGTGATACAGGCAATAAGCTCAGGCTTCGACGTCCATACTAGAGGAAATAGCGGAAAAAGAGCAGATTTGATTCTAGTACATTCCCTAGACCTGTTCCATTGAAGCTGCAATCGATTCCGGCTAAGCCTGTCCAGCTGGAGCGCCCTGGCTAAAAGTTTCGACTCATATTTTCACTTATCCTAAGCTCCATTGAATAGACAAGTTCAAGTTATTTTGGTCAGTGTTCACTGCACTACAACACGCATCTCTGCGCCTGCGAAAAGTAGCCAGCAGCAGATCTTAACTCCATCTGAAGCGTTGAACAAACAGTACTGAATGAACAAGCTCTTGTGGTCATTGCAATGAGCCCCGCGGCAGTCTGACTGGCCTCTTTTTTAACACACAATATCTATCATGAATAAACCAGGTCCCGAGGAAGCAACTTTTTACATGAGAGCACAATTTGAAGTAGCGGAAAACCAAATACCAGGAAACTATAGAGAAAGTTTTGATTCCGACCAAGAACTACGGTGTGATGGAATGATGAGTCGGGGTTAACCAGTACATTACATGGAAGGGGACCGGACAAAAGAGATTTCTTTCTCCCCGGAGTCTTTTCAGCTCATCGGTGGTCGCCATTACACAGTACCTACATCAAGATCATGGCATGCGTATTATTTATTTCGGTCAATCGGCCAGAGCTGAAACGAGCAGGACTGAAGAACAGGGGAAGGCTATGCCAAAGTGCGTGTGTTTAGGAAAAGACACATAAATTGTTGCGCAATAATAAATTTGTAGGCCATGTGTCTGTCAAGAGCGAGAACCGTCGATAGGCTGGCAGGATCCTTAAGGGCAGGGGTTTCCGAAAATGTGACCTCGGCTATTCCCAGTATATCTGTGACCTGCGAGGTAGCATACTGTCAATCGGTGATTACTCCTGGAGAACGAAGTTAGCATGCAGCAGTGAGTAGAAGTATATATATCGGAGCGGAGCTGGGGAACCCGGAGACACCACACAGTAGGCGTGGGAAATTCCATACTTCTTTGCGTCGCATCCCTATTCGAGTACAGACGTCCTTGAGGCGAGGCCATAAACTGCAATTATTTATAAAAAGGTTGTTTATCCCCAGGTGTGGGGTGCGGGGGGGCATCTGCATTCCTCGCACCGCGACCCATGCCGAACAGCACTCAATTAGTCCCGGCCCATGCCAACACCCTTAATCCGGGGATTTCGCGGGTGGGGCAATAGACAGTCCAACTTGGAGAAACGGATACCTAGGGGGAAATCAAGTGTTCAACCAGGTACAGGGCGCCGCGCGCAAGAATCCACCATGGGAGCGAGATTGAAGCTCCGGGATGAGGAGCTGCGAGGGCTGACAGATTATGTTTACGCTGGCGGTCGCATAATCAATAGAATATATGCGTCCGGATTTGATCAAGCATTGATGATAGTGTTCTGGTATTGCCAACTTGACCGTCCTCCGAAATCAGACGTTATATGTATAACGAAAATCAGGTCCTCCGGTACTCCGTGTTGACGAATCAGAATTCTTGATTGTTGACCATGGCCGGCTAGTTCAGTCTCCGTATGCTGGAGAATTTGCCAGTTGCAAGAATAATGTGGCGGTGCCGGGGCAGCCCGCACCGGCAGCGAGATCCTAAATCCTTGAACCTGATCGTCTATGACTATCTGTGGGGACCTGGGGCCGGCCCAAGTTGAGTGTTAACGCTTAGTGGCAATAGTGATGTTTGCTTTTTCTGGCTGGCGGCAGTTGGAAGTAAGATCGTCGCTGGGCACTGGGCAGGAGGCACTTAGGTTGCAACAGGAACAATGACGCAGTCGGGGTTCCTGGAGAATCTGGTGGGCTGAATGCATGGTTTTGCGAAAAGCAAGCAGGGTCAGGTCAGGCATGCATCTCGGGGCTGCTTCCAGCCTGCCACGAAGGAAAAACATCACGCGACGGAAAATGACAGACTTGCTGACATCGTTTGTGTGACCAAATATGATCATAGTCAGACGCTTGACGTAGCAGATCACGGAGCATAGGTTGGTTAGGGCGGGCGGCAGAGGCCGAGCACCCAATTCCTCCCCAAAGGAGAATTGTGATAATACTTTAATTCCCCTCGAGGCGAAAGAACGGGATCCGAAAGCCGTAGACAAAGAAAGCAATATTATAAATTTGAATTCCGTATCGACATGCTGTATATTTAAAGGGCACCAGGTGGCAGGTGCAACTGAACAGGAGGCCTCTCAAAAGACTCCGTAGACTTGAGGCATTTGAGGCGCCGAATTATTGTATCATGGTTGCAGGGGACCCTTTCTTTTCCCTCGTCGGCCACGTCACTCTTTCTTTCAGACAGACTGCTACAGTCTGCTCCAGATTTACACGTCTCTGCGACTAGTCTTGTACCCAACCCAACAAATGCTGAGCACAGACAGGTTTGGCCCTGCTCTATGCCCAAGTGCTGCACTGCTGGCCGTTCGTTGCCTGTTGTCGCAGGCTCCGTCCACCAACCAGGTCACAAAAGTTGGCGCCCTGCCACCCACCAAGTCGCACACTAAGCGGCGGGACGGGCCAACAGCGGCTCAGAAGCGATAAAGTAGAGAGATGGTCTCTGGATTTGAGGCCATTTATAGGCTGGAAGCGGATCACATGACCGAAAACGCATGCGGGTTTATTGATGATCACAGGCGGCATGCTTCGTCAAGTTGGCTTTGCCCTGCGCCGCCGGGGTAGCCGCACGCTAGGCACCTGGGCAGTCGACTAGTCCGCTAGTTCGACAGTAGTGATGAAATAGCGTGTCCGTTCAGCTGTCCCGTCGTACCGCCACGCTGACAAACATGCCGGTTAATAGATTGGCAAGACTCAGATTTCCCAAAAAGTCTGGCAGTAAAAGGAGCGCTCCTGAGTCACGGTCCGTCGCTTAGTGTCGCTCAGGACCCAAGCGCATGCATTCAGTAGCCTGCAGCAGGTTATGCACGGAGCGCGACGGCCCATCGACTAGGGGCGAATAGTTGGGCTAGGAGAGAAGGCTGGAGGCCTTAACGCAGCGTTGAGTTTGAACTCTATGGTCACGACTCACCGCAGAATGCGGCAGTGCCCTCAGACTCAGGGCTGGCGGTGAAGGGGGAGTGTGGAGTCGGCGGTGGAGAAAGACCAAGGACTGGGACAAGGAAACCTGAAGAAAAGCGCAGAGCCCTCAGCCCAACAAGCCAGCAACGCGGGTGATTATGGCCGCACTGGCCGGTGGGTTCTGGTGCCGCAGCGGAAAGACGGACGGCTGCACCGAGCCGGTTGGGATCGAAAAACGTGGCAATTTCTGAGCCCGGCAGAAAAAGGAAGCCGTTTGATTACGGTATTACCGTATGAGCCGCGTTCTGGGTCCGTTCGGTATGGTATGGAAGGCCCAAGTCATTGACACTACAGACCAAAGAGTCATGGTAATAATAAAATAATAAAAACAATAATCAATGTGACGAAGCGAGGCTAATGCACTGAGCTCGGTGGAACTCGCCATGTGCAAGCGGCCGGGTTTGCCTGATATCAATTCGCACGAGCGTAGCACACCGAGTTTGCCTGCCAGTTTGTCGACTTGCAGTCGTTGCGTTGTAATCTGGTCTTCCAGCGCAACACGCAAGACTGGCTCTGTAGACTACCCACTTGACTACCACTTGACTACCACTTGACTACCATTTGACTACAACTGACTACAACTGACTCCAATTTGACTACAATAGACTACAACTCTACTACAACAACGCCGCGAAACCAGAACAGGACACCTTGCTTCAGGCAAGGACCCAATGCGAGCGCCCTGAAGATAGCTTTGGCGAGTCCATGCGGAGCGACCTGAGAGCAAGGGGGTGGCAGGCAAAGCGGTACAAGGGCGTTAGTCAAGCATGGTTCGCCAGCCACAGACGGGAGCCAGTCCAATAAAAATAATAGACCTACGAAGGATGAGCGGTAGTCGGACGGTACACAGTCGAGAGATGAAGCTCTAAGGCTAGCAGGGGTTCAGCATCCAAGGTTGCGACTTGCGACGGCAGCGATACACTTCATGCATTAGATTGGCGGGAACGGTGCGGGCCGCCGTGGCATGGGAGGGCGACAATTAATCTCACTAGCGGGGGTTGGTCGAGGTGCGGTGTGGTTGCCCAATGCCCTGACGGGCCGACTTTGACAGGAGTCACAGGCACCTGCATTTCCAGGAGACGAGCGCCCCCTTGTCGGTCGCATCATTGTGCGACCGTCAAACTAGAGCCCGGCACACGTCCTGTGCTGAAGCCGGATTCTGGGGATTCGAGTCACACGATAAGCGTGGCTGGTCACGGGTTACTCCGTCACTGGATGTTTCTAGGTACTCCATCCAGGGAGTTTCGCCAGGGGATACTGATAGCCTCTGATAGCATCTGATAGGATCATCCCAGTCTCAATGGACCGCTCGTTCTTCGTTTGTGCTAGAGGCGCCGGGGTAGAGTCGTGTCGGTTGCCTGATTCGACGATAGCTCCAGACCGCATCCTGCTTGCTTGGGATCGAGCAACTCTGCGTAGGGTAATTTGACGATTACGACAGCAAACAGTCCTAAGGGCAGGAGTACTCCGTGGACCGTAGTAAGCAATGCATGTCAGCAGACTCCCCGCAGCCGGTGTGATTGGTAGGCCCGGACCCTTCACCGTCCCGCGATGCTTCTTTTCAGCTGCAGACTTCAAAAGTTCAGACCGAGAAATTCGAATCGGCCGAGTCGCGCTAAAGCATGTTCGGTATTTTTGAGCGCACCTACGTAATTTTCTGATTTTCTGATCCTCTTCTCTGCTCTTTTCTTTTTCTTTCTATTTTTGCTCGTTTTCTTTTCTTTTCCTTTTTGATTTTTTTTTTCCGTTTTCTTTTTCTTTTTCTATTTCTTTATTTTATTTTTATATTTTCCTTCGGTCGCTGCTGTAGCCTGTAACGTCTCCGTCACCCGTTCCCAGGACTGTAGCACTGGTACCGTAGGCCGGACCCTCTGCCCCTCTGCCCCTCCGCCCCTCTCCCGCTTCTGGATCGTCTGTGACTTTAGTGCTAAGCAGGGTTTTCTGACGCTGATTGAACAATCTTCCCGTCCATCCTCATGTCGAACGCCCCTCTATTGGCTGTCTTGCATGTATCGGGAGCCAATGGGAGTGTATAATCGAACATTCGCCTGATTGTGCGACGCAGCTACTATACGGCGGAGTATGTGAAACAGGCTGGGCCTAAAGGAAGACAAAGTCAGAATCATTAACCGAGGAGAAGAAACTTCCTCCGTTTTTATTTCGCCACCAAACAAAGATAATTTAGTTTCGGTGCTGGGAATTGGACGTCCCAGTGCCGGTGTTTGGTTGTCTGTTCGAGTCTGGCGAGATGTTCGGTAGTCCCATACCAGCTCAGCCAGTACCACGGACCGGTGACTGAGGTGGAAGCACATTCCCAGTGCTCGTCTGTGTCGTCGATAGTTCATGATCATCTCCCGATTTGACCAGAGCCATATCCTGGTTGATGGCAATGGCATTACGTACAGTGATGGTCATATGGAACCCGCATAGAGTCACCGGGGCCGAGCGTGCCCCGAAACACTGGAAGCTTTTAACAGCGGCGGATCCAATAATTCGGTACAGCGGTCCAGTGCAAAGCGTCTACCATGGTTCTGCTAACCGCAATCCGTTCCACCGGGTTATTAGTGCTGATTTTGGTTCGGAGCGGTCCTTTCTCATGGGTCCAGACGGTTCGAGTCAGCGGTCGAGCGGCCAACGACCACGGTAGATGATATTGATTGCTCTCAGCAAAATGCTGTTGAGTTCAAACCCAATATCTGGACCGTAGACGACCCAAGGAGGAGGCGCCTAGCGTTGCAGTGACTGCAGTAACTGCCTCCTTGCGTGCAAGTCCAGATACAAGGGAACAGAGTAGACGTAGACTAACGACCTAGATGTCAAGACGCAGCGAACGTCTGAACCCGCAGCGATAACAGACAATCGGCCTTTGCCAATGCCAGATGAGAGAATTTTCCGGAAGGCATTGCACGTTGACGACGCACTGAATCTGCGACTTGTATTCGTCAACGCCATTCGACCTTGCGGTTCCACCGATTTGTTGGCAAGTGTCGGCTATGTTCGGGGACTCCAGGTCCTGAAGTAGCTTTTGAGCCTGCCTTGCAGCGGCGGATCTTGGAAGAATCCTTGCATGGCAAGCAAGGGGAGTACGACCATAATCTTGAGTCCGCAGAGTACGGGATGCAGCCCTCGAGGCTCTGAGATCCGTGAGGCTTGTAGGATCGCTTTATTCTTTGCAACGGCCAGAAATCTGATATGAGCATGCACGGGCATGGGTCGAGACGGGTGCCTGACTTGAAGTTCCTTGCATACCCGGAAAATCAGGGCCTGAGAGCGCGGGTGTGATTCTGAGTGTCTTGGTTTCGGTCTTGCGAGTTGGCGAATAACTCGCCGACAGGACGCCCAAGGGCACTTGGCAGGCAGGCGAATTGGCGGGAGGATCGAGCTAGCCCTTCTTGTCGGTGAGGGGTGAGAGAAAAGAAAGGGGAATAAAGCGGTAGACCGAAGTCTGGTACACTAGCAAATTCAACCATGGTTCAACCGTTAGACGGACTGGCCCGCTCAATTTAGGAAGCCGCAACCTGCGTGAAGTTGGAGACTGCGTATTTCTGAGATTTCTGGGATTTCTTGGATTTCTGGTGTCTTCTGAGTTGGATCATAAGTTCAACAACGGAAGCGGATCCGGATATTTCAGGTAGCATTGCGCGACAGCAAAGCGAGACTAGCACCCTAAAGGATCTAGGCTTTGTGGGATGACGAGGTCAGAGCCAGAGCAGAACTTCCAAAGGTTAGGCCCGGCAGGATTGAAGTCTAGTAGAGGGAGCTAGCAGCGGCGACTCGAAGAGTTTGCCCCATGGCCAATTAGAGGCCACGGAACGGCTATCGCCGTGGGGCCTCCCGAACTCTTCATCAACGGGTATCTCGACCCCAACTCTACAAGGACTCTAGCAAGTACAGTAGCTCAGCACTAGCCGAGACGGGCCAAAACCTACCTCTGAACAGCACTGCAGACGGGTCATCTGAACGGCTCCTGAGACGGTCAGCGTATAACAGCCGTTGTACCTGTAACAACTGACACCGAAGAGGTCAAAGAGCACTAAATTAGAGAGTGGGGAGTTCCGTCACGGCGCCTTTACCCGTCCCGGCGTCCCTTTTCAGCTTCAGCTGATCACTGATTGTCTGCTTAGCGCGCCCTCGTCCATGTCTATGGGACTGCGCATGGGGCGTTGCGGTCCCACCCGTAGCGACTTCAGTCACCTCAGGACCGCGAGGGACGGTTAGTAAGGAACAGACCACAAGCGCATAATGACTCGATCAATCCAGGAGGGAATGCACGCTGGGGGACTCTGCACAGTAGCTTGTTTGCCAACTCCACTAATTCGAAGGTTGCTCCCGTTGCGGTGAATCATGCTAACGAAGCACGGCTCCCTTTTGAGGAATCAAGACTTAGGATAGGCCCGCTCGCGCATCGATTAATCTATTGATGATATATGGTATCCAGCGCCCCAGTCGACCCAAAGAATGCCTTTGCATGCGAGTCTTCCCGCTCTCCTTGCCTCCCGAGCGGACCGGCGAGTCGGCACCAGATTGACAAGTTTTCTTACTGTTAACTTCTTTTTATTATATTATTATTATTAGGGCTCTGTCTTGATCTTTTCCACGAAACCACTTCTTCGAGACCTTTCTATCTACACCAGCCTGCCTTGAGCCGCCTGCGCACTCAGTCCAGAGTCGCTTTGCACTATTAGCCTTCCGGCGTAGTGGCCTTTCTCGCTTACCGGTAAGAATCCATTTATTGTGGTTGATTTTTCTGCTCTATTTTGTCTTCACGTCATAATCAGAATCCTGAAGCCTTTTTCTTTTTCAGTGTCACTTCTCCTTTTTCTTCTCTGCTTTTTCCTCTCTTGATTTTTTCCCATCTCCGCCTTTCCTTCTTCGCTCCACCGCCTCTCCCACTACCACCCCTGTCTTCCCAAGTTCATCCCTGTCCTCGCTTTTCGGTCTTCATTCTGCTTCCATCTCGCTTTGTCTTCCTGTTGGGCTCAAGGTGACCACGAGGCTGTCGCTAGTCTTGCACATCACCCGACGGAAGCTCTTTGATTGAACTGCCCATCCCGGTCCCTTATTTGCCGTGTTATTATTCAACCTTCTCACCCTCTTTCAGCGTACCGTACATAACATACGTTACATACCGCAAACGTCCGCAATACAGTGCGTGCCCAGCGCCCATACATCATCCTGCATTGTTCCTCTTAAATCCCCTTCGCTTCGCCCGTTCTTCGGCAGCATCGCCTGCTCCCCGACTTTCCAATGTCGAACAATCCGAACCCGAGCAATCCCAACGACTACAACGACCCTAGTCGACGGGGGCAGTATCCACCACCACAGTGGAACACCAGTCAGCCCGAAGAGAGTCCGTCTCCCTACCCACCAGCCTCTCAGTACCCGGTATGTGCTGTCCTCGCCCTGGTCTATATAATCCTAGGCCCGCCTTGTCTAGGCCCGTCTTGCCTAGTCGCACAGTGACTCGCTTGATTCTTCGACGTTTACGCTAATCATGACTTCGATCGTCCAGTACCCTCCATCATCCTACCCTCCAGCGTCGTATCCTTCCCCCGCGGAGGCTCATCAGTATCCGCCCCCGCCAGCGCATTACCCTCCTCCCCCTCAGTCGCAGTACCCTCCTCAGTCGCAATACCCGCCGCCTCCATCCAACATGGCTTCCGTGCATCCCATGCACGCCCAGCAACCGACTTACCAACTTCCTCCTCCGGGGGCCTATCGTCCAGATGTCGCATACGGTCAGCAGCCCCCGCCTCCGCCGCCCCCATACGGCCAGCAACCTCCGCCTTCAGGCGCACCAGCACCAGGAGGTGTCGTCTACCAGGCTGCTCCTCGACAGAGAACTGCTATAGCGTGTCGCTACTGTCGGAGACGAAAGGTACGGTACACTGGGACCGTTATGCAGGAATAACTAGCTGATGAGTTGGCGTCGCAGATCCGATGCTCTGGTTTCGAACATAGCTCAGATGGACGTTGCACCAACTGCGTTCGCTTTAGCCAGCAATGCGTGTTTACTCCCGTCTCGTCTCAGGCCCAAGCTTTCGTCCCTGTTCAAGCCGCATACCCACATTTGAGGAATGGCCAAAACGGACGTCCTGGAGAAGCCGTTGTACTTTACGGTGCTCATGGTCAACCCCTGCCTCCCCAGCAACAACCTCAAGCGGGACCGGAGACAACGCTCCCACCACCCCAGGGAATGTACCAGCATCATTACGGAGGAGCCACTCCACCCCTTGCTTCCGTGCCTCAGGATCATGTAGGTCATCGATGATATATCCTATGTCGTTTTCTGTTATTTGAAATCTAATCTGTCTTACCTTGGATCAGAGACCACGTCGAGGCTCCGGCTCTGGGTATGACTATCCCGACCCTACAAATCTGGCTCCCGTGACGCCAGTGACGTCCGCTCCCTATCAACCACGCGCTGCCCCCTACTTTCCACCACCCCCGCACGACCGTCGCCCTTCGCCTCAGGCAGCCTATTCGTACGATAACCGTCATTCTTCTTCACCCCATAGTTCACCCTATCCTGGGATGCATCCTCAGAATGCTGCCACGCCTCCGCCCACGTCAACCCCGGGCTCAGCGCCTCGGAACGGACTAAATGTGCGGGATATGCTCAACCCCGGTGAAAACCCAGGCCGCTCTAGCACTGACAGCGATATGCTCAATGCTTTGGACCGCCGTGGATTGGGTCAGTAGCCATCTTTAATGCCCTTTACGCTCGGTTAAATTGGGTTATCCAAGGGTAAATCTGGACTCTAACTGGAATCGTTGCGGGAGACCTATGTCAGTGATGGTGACTTCAAGTTTGCGCAGGTGCTGGTCACGCGCTCTGACGTTTTCGGTTCAGACTTCGGGCCGTGGGTTGGTTTACGGAGACAAATAGCGGAAACTAAGGCATATAAAAGATATACTCGTCGATCGGCCATTGGCATCTACTCACCGGGAAGCTCCATCCAATCTTCTGCTTCGCCTGATGATCCGTTGTTATCGGATTAGGAGGACCATGATTCGTCTCGTCCGGGTTTGTGCGGAGTTGATGGCGCCACAAGAATTGTGCTGGCGCAATTCTACAGTTTTACCATCCTGTCCGTTCAATCCGTGCGGCCACGGCCACAACTTATCGAAGGTGCATCGACCCGTGACTCATGCACTATGCCGGTTCTGCATCTTTGTCCGTGGGCCGACCTTCGCCTCATCGAATTCTCACTAAAACAAAACAAAAAAAAGAAAAGAAAAAAAACAGAAAAGGAGAAGAAAAAAAGAAACTTACATCGTGTAGTTTGCGAATTTTGGAGAGCCAGATTCAACGACATATAAACTTTTTTGGGGCGACTCAATGGGAGGACTATACTGTTATCTTCAGCCGTTCCTATTGCAAAATATCGGTTTCCGACTGATACCATGGGACCCAGAAGAATAAAGGTGGTATTTTGCGTCTGTTATCACGAAGCGAAGACTGGGGCGGAATCCTGCTTTTATCCATTTTTTCTTTTTCGTGGCATTTTTTCTGCGCCTTGCCTTGCCTTGTTTATTTCGTGGTTGCATCACAGTACCTTTCGGGTGGCTCTTTCTTGCGTTTAACTGCCTTTTATGCTATGTTCTTATACCTCGTCCATCACTGGGTGGCTACCTTTACGGTCATGTTGCGAAAATGGGAGGCTCTCTCTGTTCCATCGTACTGTCTTTACTGCGCGTTCTGCTCCGTATTCTATCGATACGCTTTACTTACCCCTGGGAGGCTGTCTGATTATAGTTTTAGTCATCACTCTAATTTAATCACTGCGTTATCTTGCATCGTTTGTTCTTTTCCAAACTCCAGCTTCTGTATAGTGCGGCTGTAGATCTGGGTTCCATCATCTTCCGTTACGCACTTGCTGCTAGCCAGGGTGCATAGTGTGCCTTGATAACATGGGCACTCTCAGCAGCGTGACATTTGATAAGAAGCTCACTTCGTCCAGTCTAGACCATTCTTTGGGGATAATATGGCAGAATCACTTGAATAAGGCCCTTGCAGTTCATTTATTCCCAATCCAATCAGGAGCTATCCTTATATTAACTACTAAGCACTATAGTAAAGCTCGCGAATAGACAGTCAGAGCGGTTGATACATGGCACCAAAACAGCAAGCAACCTGGCATGGCTAGGCTGGAAAGACGATAGATGTCGAGCTGTCATCCACAGTACTCAGATCAATATCACTAGTCAAAACATGGACAGGAACAGGAGCAGAAAAGAAAAGGGGTCAAAATCAATCAATCAAAAGTTGTGTCAAAGGGAATAGCATCAACCACACAATCATCGAATCGACCAATAAGCCAACAGAAGGGTACGCTCAAAGCTATGCAATACAATAGTGTTGAGGTAATAGCGGGGCGCTCTAAGCTAAGTTGAACTCAGCTGAGCCAGACTAAATAAGTCAACTTTTCAAGCAAGCATCAGGCATTTGGAAACGCGTCTAATACCTCCGCCATTTTCTTAGCGCGCGCGGGATCCTCGACGAGCAGGCCTCGCTGCTTCATCACCATGCAGAGAGTATCAACGACTTTATTCAAGGATGAGGCGGCGCCACGCTCTTGTCTGAATCGAACGACGGACAGGTTCGCTTGCCGGCCGTCTTCAATGACGGTGTAGAAGTCTGCAGAGAATTCGACGGGGCGTAGGTGGAGAACTACAAGACGAGGTGACTGTTAGACAGATTATGGGCTTGGTCTGGTGTTAGGCCTGGGGAGTAAAGTAGATTCGCTTCAATAACGGAGAGAAATGAAGGGGAAGAAAATAAGACGTACAGTTCGACTCTCCAACCCGGCCGTATATGATGCTGTTGGGCTTATCAAGGTAGATATCCTCCATACCATACTGCTTCCAGTCACGGAGCATCTTGTAAATTTCCTTGCGGCCTTTTATTTTAGAAGCATTGAGGGCAACAACCCGGGTCGCAGGCTTGAATTGAAACACACGCGCGAACCAGTTGTTGCTTATGCCGCTGGAACGTATGGACCGACGAGGCTTTGTAATTTTTTTGTTTTCTGACAGCTTTGGCCCTGGATGTGGCCGCTGTCGTTCGTCATCCCGGTGGCTTTCAAGCACAGGGTTTGTGGTTGTTGATTCTGGATCTGGTGCTAGGGTTACGATTAGTTTAGACAAATGATGAGGCTAACGGTGGATGTTGTTACGCACCCGCATTCCTGCCTTTTTTCCTCTTCATGAAGCTCCAAAAGGAAACCTTGTGCGAGTCTGATGGCGGCTTGCGGAGCTTTGGTTGGTTTTCTGCGGCATTTGGCGCAGGATATACTTCATGGACGATGACTGTTGCCGAGCTCGGGTGTAAAGGCTTGACTATCGTGGGCGCCTTCACAAAATCCTCTTCGATGTTCTGGGATTTTCTAAACCAGGACCACTTCTTGTGATCTGTAGATCGAACGGCACTGCGTCGAGGTGATGCTGGATGCTCGTCAATTGGATCTAACTCGCAAGGGGTTCGGCTATGTCTAGGGTTGGTGCCAACTCGTGAGGCTAATGTGTTGCCCTTATCGTTTTCGGGCCTGTCAACAAGAGCGGCCGCTGGTCTGCAGATTGCTCGCAACTCAGTGTTGCTGATTGACTGGTAGGAGCTATGAGGCACCATCCGAATGGAGCGTTTCCCACGACTAATTTGGCTGCTTGCAGCAGTCGAGCCTGAAACTTGTCTATCTTTCTTGGAGGGTGGCGTATCATCAGACCTGTCCCCAGTGTTCAGCTCCTTGGATAACACTGACAGCTGGGTGGGTTCCATTAGAGTCCCGCAGAATAGGTCAGTCATCGAGCTGTAGTCTTCCTTAGTACTAACTTTCCCAGGTCGCCGTGTCTTTTCTTGTTCAATCAACCGGTCAAGGTGATCTATTACCGGAGCAAGGCATTGAGGCATTTCCTTGGAACCATCCTTCATTGAGTGCTCGATAAGCCTGCGGCGAGTTTCTTCTAGCTCTCTGCGAACATGGGAGGTCTTTGGCGAGTCCGCCCGCGGGGTAGCTGCCAGGCACACCGTTGAACTGCTACTATCCATTTGGTGATCTGAGATTCCAGGACTAGCCGGTGAGACAGATGTCGCTGGAGTCTCCGAACTCACGCAGGTGGTATCTGTACACCCAGTGGATAGGGAGCTACCATTGAAAGCTTCCTCACAAATTTGGCTGAGTTCGTGAGAGACTTTGCGTGCTTCATCTCGCCATACGAAGTCAGAGTGCTGCACTCTCCGCTGCACACTGTTCCTGACAGCAATCCCAGCGCCACGTACGACCGCTGGTTGAGCCGGTAGCAAAAGACTGCTTCGTGAATCTGAGAATGGGTCGTCGTCGAAGCCTGATATGAGGCTGGCTTCGCTTGTTTGTCGATTGCAGTGGGCTCTTTTTGCCTTGGCAGATGCAGAGCTTTGTGAGCGGTTTCTGTTGTGATGGAAGGTCACATTCCGTTTGTAGCTGACAGACCGAGGTGTAGACGCAGAATTCAATGCTCTACGTGAACCGATAAGCGACGTCTTTGACTGGAATGACTTAACCGAGTTGAAATTCTGCTTTCTCTTCCGCACCAAGGTAAAGGGTGGGCTTTGTTGGCATTCTAACTCTTGCTCATCGTCGAGAAAAGGGTTTGACGAGTCTACTTCCACTTCGGCCGGCTTAGGGCTCGTTTCCGGAGCCTCTCGATGAACGGTAACGTGGGCGTATTGTGGTGATTTATCTGGTACTCGATTGAATGGAGACCGATAAGGATCGTAAGTTTCAACGCTAGCTGATGGCTTTGGTTCTCTCATAGTGGGCCTACGTTTGCCCGTTTCTTTGACTGATGGGGCTCGAGAACGCCTTTGTGATCCGTTTTGTGATCGGCTCCGCAAGTGCTTAGATAGCCGAGCCTGGCCTCTTGAGATATGGTGGTAGTCACTCGTTGAATACCTGAGATGCTGGCCTTGGTAGTTCTCGAGTTGCTCGTTCCTGAACTTGACTAAAGCATGGTAGAACAGCCGCTCTTGCGTTGGTCTGAAGTTTGTCAGAAAAACATTCGGAAAACATTAGGATGGAAACTTACTCCAGACTTATTAGCTTCTCAATGAGACGTTCAGGTTTTACATCATGCCAAAGTGTTTGGAGATTCCTCAGCAGGTCGACATCAATATCCTGTCTTACCACAGGCGGACCACAATCCTGGGGTGACAGAGGAGGTGGAGGGCCCAAATAATGGTTGCATATGGCCTGGTGAAATTTTTCGTACTTTTTGAGAAGTGGGTGTTTCCAGATATCCTTCATGCTGATACGATCGTCCGGTTTCTTTTGTAATATGCGCTGAATGAGGTCTGCTGCCTCAGCGCTGACATGGGGTGGAATCATATAGTCGCCTTTTCGAACAAGCTGTAGAGTGGCGTGTAGATCTTCTCCGTCAAATGGAAGGAAACCAGTGAGCAACGCGAACAGGATAATCCCACAGCTCCAGAGGTCCGCCTTGTCGCCTCGATACTTGCGGCCGTAGATGATCTCCGGAGCCGCATAATGTGGGCTTCCACAGGAAGTATTGAGCCAATGGCCTGCAGGTTGAAGAGCAGCCATGCCAAAATCAGCAAGCTTGATGTTGTGCTCACCATCTAGCAAGATATTTTCCGGTTTCAGGTCCCGATGGCATATGTTAAACCGATGGCAGTACCCTAGGCCGGCTATAATCTGTCGAAAGAGCCGAACTGCCTCTTCTTCTGGGAGTGGTCCATGATTGGAGACGTAGTCGAATAACTCGCCCCCTTCGACGTATTCCAAGACAAGATATCTATTTATCGTCAGTTGTATTTGACGGCAACGGGCCCATTACCACCTACAACTCGCCTCGGTTCTCCCACACGTCATACAAACTGATAACATTTGGATGTTCGATGAGCTTCATGATCACAACCTCCCTTTCGATCCCCGAAGGCATCTGTCTTCCTCCTGCCCCAATAAAAGCCCCTGCACCTTTGTCTATGGCAGCAATGCTATCGCTTTGCGATATAGCAGCGCATTTCTTCGAGACAATCTTGACAGCCGCTGTTTGGCCTGTCACTGCATGCTTCGCAAGCCTAACCCGGCCAGTAGCCCCGCTGCCGAGAGTCCTGCCCAGCTGCCATGGTCCAACGTGTGTCTTTCTTTTCCCCTTCGCCGAGACAATCGAGGCCGCCGATACGGCCGAGTTGCGTTTAGAGCCAGCCCTGGAATCTCCTACTGGCGGGGGACCATTATTCTCCGCGTTGTTCCTGGGCGACAGAGGGCTATCGACAATAGACATGGGCACTGGTGAAGTCAAGGCGTGTTCCTCCCTCATCAGTCCTCGTTCGGTAGTAGGAGTGTGGCAGTTGTTGATTCTGTTACTGGCGTCCGTCAACGGTGACCGCATCGTCTTGGAATCTGGAAATGGGGACGTTTCTTCCATTGCCAGGAAATCCCTAGCGCGACAAGAGTGCTGTAATGCCACAGCGCATATGGGCTATCGTTACCGCTCCCTGACAGCTTTACCATCATCAGATTGAACACTAAGCTTCGTTGACTCCAGGCACTTGGGTCCACTTACATTCAAGTCTAGTTTGTTGCAGCCGCCTGACCCCCAACAACACAGCTATTCCTTCAATGTGTGCTTTCGGCGTTGGCTTGAGTACCTACCGATTCGATTGTATGGATTGGTATGTCGGATGGTCCCAGCGCCGGGTTAGTAGTTAATAGTCACTGGTACATCAAGTCGACAAACATCACTGAAAAAAATTGGAAGGCCTCCAGTACCCGAAGACGATGAAGGAAAATCTGCAGCAGCCTCGGAGCGGTAATGGTGATGACAGCAGTCGAGCCCAGGTAAGCCCAGGGAGAGTCCCAAAATGTCAAGGTAATTTCCAGCAAAAATGCTACCAAAACTCATCTTTGAGAACCGCCCGGCGTACAACTGGGAAGCTGTTAGCCCAGGCATGCCGGACTAAGGTAGGACATTGTCTGTGGAATGGAGCTTTTCCATTGGGAGTGTTTGTTTTGAGCAGATTCCTCAGGTTCCCCCAACACTAGATGGCATCGCAAGCAAGAATGCCGTTCCCGCCCAACTATGAACATCAATTCCTACGCGGCGATGATATGGCGGTGTATCCGTTGCTGTTGAGAACGTCTTTTGGAGCACCAAATCCTGCGCCTTGTCTATTCAGAGAAAATGCGATTATTTCTGGTGCTTAAATGTCCTGGGGGGCTTCAACAATCACATGTTGCCCAACAACCACAATAGACAAGAAGTTCCCCTCTTTGAAAGTGTTAGCTTGCGAGCAAAGGGGCGGATAAGTCCAGATTCCTTGAGCCAAGGGCGAAGGGGTGTTATCTAGATCTGATCAACATACTCGCCAACCCGAACATTCCAACTATAAGTGGCCTTGGCCATTATCCAATGGCTCTGGCTTCTATTTTTACTTAATACTTTGCACCGGGTGGACATACAGTCTGGTAACAGGATATCGCCGTTGAATGAACATGCAATCACCAATGTTCCTCCCCAATTTCTACATCATCAACGTCCACCCCATCCACAAACCATCGTCCTTCGCCGTTCCCATCAGGGCCAAGTAAAATGTCATTGCCGCTCATCATGCGTTTGCACATCTTTCCTGATTCCCTGTCGAAGGTCCAGTCTTCGAGGCCGTAACACCGCTTCCACCGCATGGAATCGTTGGCATCTTGAAACTCGTACCAGAACTGAACGGCGATGCGGTTATCATTGAATGAGAAAAGCTCTTTTCGCAACCTGTAATTTCGCTCGCGCTTCCATTTCGCCGTTAAGAAGTCGACAATTGCCTCTGTCCCAGAGAAGAACGAGGTGCGGTTGCGCCAGATGCAGCTCGGTGTATACGCCTGGGCAACACGTACGGGGTCTCTGGTTTTAAGTCAGCAAGAGTATGTATTTAAATAAATAGCTAAGAGCACACGAAGTGCTCTGTGGGGGGCTGAGTTGTGAGGTGCATCTGCAGGCAGCACGGCAAAGCCGTAAGTAAGGGATGAACATCTGCAGACAGGCCATGAAGATGCTTCAGCTCCTGTCCTAGCAGGTGGGGGGAGTAGCAGGAATATGAGATCTTCAATGTAAGAGGTAATGGAAATCATCGAAATTGTTTCAAGAAACCGGTTCGGCTCTTACTGGGCATTCCACAGGTTCTGGGCTATTTTGACTTTTGCTCTTGCTGTCTCTTCAGTGAATGGCGGTTTGAGATCTGCCATGGTTACGACTTCCGGAAAACTTGATTCAGATTCAGTGCTGGTAATCCGCAAACAAAATCCTTTGGAGCCGGTTAAAGGTGAGATTACTGGCAGTAGATATAGGCTTCATCACGTGTCAACATGCTTATGCACCTTAGCTACATTAGCACAACTAAAACACCATATCGTGCTAAAGCAAATATGGCAGCAAGGAGGCAGCAAATAACATAAAGATGTTAAACGGGAAAAAATTGAAAAAGAGAAAAAAAAAAGAAAAAAACATACAACAGCTGGGATTCGCATGTGGTCACCCACCATACTACTAACCAGCCGGCGTGTGGCTTAAGTACGGCTGAGCGGACGGGAAGCCCTGTTTTCCACACCCTATGGTCGTATGTACTAGAGTGATTGCAATTTGAAATTATATACAGCAGATATATATATTTCGTGTTTAGGTATGCACCTGTCTAGTCGCTAAGGATATCAGGAGCTCGGAAATCGTTTAAACGTATCCTGACTGAAAGAGGGGTAGCAAATAGGCCCTGATAAATATAGATGGCTTTTCGGGTTGATTTCGGGCTCAAGGCTCCCACGGCCTATAGCATAAACACACACTCAATCATCCAGACTCTGAATATATATCATGACTCGACGAACCTTCTGGACCAACAGCAATCGAGTAATCACCCAGGTACGCCATCAGCTCTTTGTAATACAGGCCGACTCTACTGCCTGGCCTGGCCCGTGTCTTATTAAGTGAGGCGAAATGAACGTCCGTTGATAGACTGCGAGACGTTTTACGTAGTAATCATCCTTCGTCATCCGCGAACCAGACCAGCCTCCAGGGCTAAGAGCAATCGAGCACTAATTTTGTCTAGCCACCTGCAATGATCTTATCAGATTCAATAACCGAGCCTACGGAGTACCGTAGTTCCCGTGGGCGATTCGGAAAGTAGAGGACACCGAAATCATTTTCGGTGGCAAGCGCAGCAAACAAACACGGATACCAACTGCCGACTAAATGCAGCGACTGTCTGCTCTATAGGTATGACTATTAAGGATACATCTGACGTTTATCGAGGCAACCCTCCTTCAGAACCCGAGGGCTCCTCGGAGCTGTCCGAGGCGACTCTCGGTGATCATTCGGTTATCACGTGTATAATGCCGCCTTATTAGAGCAAACAAAGGGCGGTCGATAATTTCTCTGCTATGAATGGATGGGGCGAATAGGCGGTGGCGGGTTTTTTTTTTTTACCAAGCAAAAACAGGTAAAATGGGATCCGCGCCTCAGGCTCGACGCGACAAGGAGGGGCAATCTAAGCTGGACTCAGAGATCTCCCCCATCCCCGAGGACCTTGAGGTTGAATGTGAATAGCAAAAACATATTGGGCTCTGCCTGACATAGACTGTATGTGTTATTGGGCCAATTGCACCTTGAAAGTCCCACTCGCGCTGAGGGGTAGTCGAAAGTGCGGTGTGCCTGATGTATTTACATGGAGCTTGTCGCTCGAAGTAGCAGTAAACAGTATGCAGAAAGTCTTACGGCTGGAAGCGGCGATGTGACAAACAGACCTCAGGTAGGCCGGGTGTTCTGTAATCATTCTACTAGGCACCGGGATTAGTCAATTTCGGGTTCTAGATAACATATTCCTCGTTGCGTGGTGCGTGGTGGGGGGCGGAAGTAGGGTACTGGGAGCAATTGGCGGGGCCTCAGTCTCGACGGTCTTTCTTGATAATACAGGCGGCGAATCATCGAAAGGATTCGTTCGGTATCCTTCTGCTTCGGATCACCTCACTACGGAGTATGGATGGCGCCTCTGCAGCCCGGGACTGCGCCAATTCGTTTCTTTCTGGAGCGCGATCTCCAATCCGAACGGCAACTCTGGCACCGTCCCAATCCTATTAATACCCCCGTTCCCCTCCGCTCCTGATCCTTCTCTTCTCTCCTGATAAGTCAACTCTCACCTTTACACCTACCTCTCTACACTTTACATTCTACTATCAATTCACTTTCTCTCGAACAAAAACCAACAAGTACTATCTTCACAATGTCTGGACTTAAGGCCGGTGACAGCTTCCCCGCTGACGTTGTCTTCTCGTATGTGGCCCTCAATTCTCATTAGCACATATGATTTTAAGGCTAACTATTGTGTTTTAACAGCTACATCCCCTGGACTGAGGAGAAGGGCGAGATTACTTCCTGCGGTATCCCCATCAACTACTACGCTTCCAAGGAGTGGGCCGACAAGAAGGTCATCCTCTTCGCCCTCCCTGGTGCCTTCACCCCCGTCTGCTCTGCTCGCCACGTCCCTGAGTACATTGAGCGCCTCCCCGAGATCCGCGCCAAGGGTGTCGATGTTGTTGCCGTCCTTGCCTACAACGATGCTTTTGTCATGAGTGCCTGGGGTAAGGCCAACGGTGTCAAGAACGACGACATTGTACGTTCACTCCTCAAGTGTTAGTACCATTGTGCATCCACTAATGATTCCTCCAGCTCTTCCTTTCCGACCCCGAGGCCAAGTTCTCCAAGAGCATCGGCTGGGCCGACGAGGAGGGCCGTACCAAACGTTACGCCATCGTCCTCGACCACGGCAAGGTCACCTACGCTGCTCTGGAGCCCGCCAAGAACCACCTTGAGTTCTCCAGCGCCGAGACTGTCATCAAGCACCTGTAATTTGACGAATGGGGATTGATAGACCGTCTGTTTTGCACATGCGTTCCGCCGGTGAGGTAATGACCTGTGAAGACAGGGGTTCATTTTAGATTTAGACCTTCCACATATAGAGGAATACGATGCATTTACGAAGCTATGAAAAGGTATCCCAGCTTTTCTTTTCGTAAGACTTTAAATATTATTATAGTCGTGCGGTAGAAGAGGGCACCCTTGTTGGCCAAGAATAGAACATAGTGCTGAAGGATATACGCCAAAGTAAGCTTAATATTTAATTACCCCAGTTTCCAGACGATTTACGTGTATCCAAGCGTTCTTGCTCGTTCGATTGGTCCTCATTGTCTGTGTGCTTTTTCTCTCGGCCGGGAGTTTGGAGGGGTGAGATTCGGATTGACAGCGGCGGACGCGCTAAAAAGTTCCATTCAACGCGGAACCCAGACCCTATCAAGCCCAGCCCTGTCAATCCAATTTCCGGATGGAGCTTTAAGCTTCAATCCTAACAACAGAGAGAATAGCGGCGTCTGTATCGACATCGAAGCTCTTTTGGTTTCGCCCATCCGGCCACCATGGGTGTCGACCCAACAAAACGCAAACCTGCGTTTGCCAGCCAAAACACAGCAGCTGCCCGCAAACGCGCAAAGACGATCGATGCCCGATCATTGGCGGTGCAGTCTTCTAGCGCTGCGCTCTCAGCGACTGGAGAACTTGATGTTGCGGCCTATGTTGGAGCTCAGGAGGCTGCGATCAGGTCTCTTGAGTCTGGTATTCAGCGATCGAAAGCCGCTCTCACGAGTCGCGCGTTTCAGCAAGTGCCGAGATCGCTGAGACGGCGGACTGCTAGTCACAATGTGAAGAGGGTTCCGAGAAGGTTGAGGGCTAGAGCTAAGAGAGAGGTATGCGCTTGGTTTGTTTGTCCCTCAAGGGTTGACCATTCATAGAATCGCGTTATGGCATTTTTCTTGGACGGTTACGCTAATGTCTGACGGGAATAGATGATCGAGGACAATACACCAACCGTTACATCGCGCCGACGAAAACCAACAGAGCTCATGCGAATCCGCCTTGAGACTGCAAGACGTCTACAGAATCTCAATTCCAAAACAAAAGCCAAGCGGGCGGCTTTAAAAGCCAAGCAAAAGAAGGACAGCGACAAGGCTCTGGAAGAATCCGGAAGTCATCCGTTCTCCATTGCACCGCGAGTTCCCAAGATTAAGAAAAACAGGCTCTCACGACCGTTGCTACCGGAGCCGAAATTCAAGAAACGGCAGCGTACGAAAACATGGCTCCCTACGCACATGTTCCACGCGAAACGCGCCCATATGACAACCTCGAACGATCCGTTGTGGAGGTTTGCGCTGCCACTGTCGCCGACGGAAAAGAGTTATAGACCTACACATCGGGCGAGTGGTGCTAGGGGTGCGGTGGCATGGGATATGAGCTATATTTCCACAATTCAGCTTGAAGGGACGGAGCCGGCCTTGGAGACTGTACTCAGAACTGTAGGAGTCGTGGGAGACGATGCTTGGGGTGTAAAAGGAAAAAAATGGAGAGCTGGTGTGAGAAGTCTTCGCGCGTGGGCTTTTGAGTCTGAGGGTCAGCGAAGGCCTATTGCACCTGTTACTCTCATTCGATGCGCTCGTAAAGTCATTGAAGACACGGAGATGGTCGATGCTGATGGCGATAGTAACGACAAGGGCAAGCAGAAGCGGAAGAATGCAACGAAGATGTTTGTCAGAGTCCATCCGTCTGCGTTCTTGCGGCTTTGGAACGAACTGCTGGCCATATCAAAGAAGCAGAGCCCGCCGGTCATGGTTGAAGACCTTCGGTTTGAGATCGGCAGCATCGACGTCACCGGCCCCGGTTCAACTGAAGCGCTACTTGCAGTCTTACGACCATCGGGCCAGGGTAAGGCTCCAGCGGATAGCCCAGAGGGCGTATGGAGTGCTCTTCTGGGAGTCACAAACCCTTCATCGCTGCCACAGAATGCTCTTCTCTCATTCTCTGTATCAGACCCTCGACTTCACTTCCCTCCTCAAAAACTGAAAGCTTCGTTCTCTGAACAGAGTATGCAAGAATTGGCCGTGTTACTGTCGACATGGCCTGCCGATGAAACCCAAACGTCGCCGGCCCTATTCGACCGCCGTTTCCGATTAGCAGCTATTCGCGACCTTCCCAGCCAAAAAGCTATTAACCGACGACGAACAGAAGCAGGGCCGGGCGAGTACCCGCGTCCGCAGCCTTCTGATCCTCAAATCCCTGTAATCGTGCAAGCAGTGAGACCTAGTACTCGGCAAAAGAACGGCAATTTCTCAGGCGCCTGGACCGTGCTTCTTCCATGGAAGTGCGTACCATCCATATGGTACTCCCTCATGTACTACCCACTCTCAAGCGGCGGCAATCCGCGGTTTGGCGGACTCAAGGAACAACAACAACTCTTCTTCGAAACCGGGGAGCCTTGGTTCCCCGGCGATTTCCCGGGCACTCATGCAGGCTGGAGATGGTGTCTACGAGAACGCGAAGCAGCAAAAAAAGAGTGGGAAGGACGGCCTAAAGGGCGGCGAGTCGAATTTGACTCTCTCGATTTGTGCAACGGTCAGAAAGGTGAAATTGGGCGCGGCTGGGCTTGTGACTGGGAGAGACTTGTTAAGCCTTGTGATGACGAGTCTGCGAAAGAGCAGAAGGAGAAGAACTCTAACGCGAAGAAAGAGCAAGGCTCGAAAACAGATAATATCGTGTGCGATGAAGAAAAGACGGCTATTGAACCACCATTCAATATTCATCAACTGCCATATTCCGAGGCGAATCTTGCTATCAATAACCCTGCAGTCAGTGTGGACGAGTCCGCTCTCGCAACAGTCAAACTCACCCTCTATTCTCGTGGCCATCCTGCACCACGTGCACGTATTTATCGTCTCCCCTCAAATGACCTAGACCTTCGCCAGAAGTGGCTTTCGTTAGCATCGGCGTTAACATCAACGTCGAAGAGCCCATCATTTGAGATCTCTGGCCAGAGTTCGCGCCCCAAAAATAAAGCTAAGTCAGAGGAAGACGCCGAATCTACCAGACAGCAGCTTGCAGCGTCCATCCTGCTTGATTCTGACTCTTCCTCAATCCGCAAAGAACACTTGCCGGTCCCAGTTGAAGAGGATCTCATTGGATTCATCACGACGGGAAACTTTAACCTCGCTGAAGGGAAGGGTACGGGCATCGGCTCAATATTAGTGTCCAAAGTGCGATATACAGCAAAAGGCACGAAGGGGAAGAATCGAGAGAGGAATATGTGTATTGTGAGGAATGCGGGTGAGAGTATCGGACGTTTAGCTTCCTGGGAGCTTGTTTGAGTATGTCGGCCTCAAAAGCTGAGGGAAGAGAGCTAGAAGAGTGATAATGTACATTACTAGTATGATACCCGTAGATTTAGGTAGCTACGCGAGTTCATTTTGAACTGGCTATCAATGAAGAGCCTCAGCTTCGCTGCTGTAGAGCATGCCTGTGCAGATTAGACGTAAAGAAGATGCATATAACCCCAAGTGAATAGTAGGAATACAAGTATAAATAAACAGCACATCTATTTTCGAAAGCGCGCCTGCTGCTCTTGGTCTCACAGCGCTGTCACACAACATCATATCGAATGCGCCAGACCAGACCAAATCAACCCACAATCCGATCCACAAATCCCTCCTCAAGCCTCGCAACTTCCTTCTTGAACTCAGCTACCTCCTTCCAGCAATCCAGCGGCCGCCGATCATTCAACCGCAAACAGCTAACGACGTCCTTTTGAGCCTTTGCGACACCCTCATCCAACTCCGCCAGCTTCTTCCTCCCCTCAAGCTTAACGCGCAACTCTTCAATATCTGAGTTCACAGACTCTCGGCTGAGCTCCTTGTTCACAGCAGCCACTTCGACAGCAGCAGGCGGGGGAGGAGCGTACTCGCGGCCGGCGAAGGGGATCCGGGGTGCGTCGAGGTCTAGTGAGCCGGCAGGGTAGTGCGTTACGGCTGGTGCGCTGGGAGCGGCGGCGAAGCTGCCGGTGTCCTTGGCTTCGGACAGTCGCTTCTCAATTTCGGCAAGAGTTTGTTGTTCGCGCGCGCGGAGACGCTCGAGTTCTTTAGCAACGCGGTTCTGGATTTCTAGTTCGAGAGATTTGGCGCGGGCGGAGTCGGTCTGTGGGGTGGTTAGCAACTTCATCTGAGCTTCATTCACAGAGTGAAGACTTCTGGAAATATCGTAATGTAGGATGACGTACTTCGGTGTTGGATTGGAGACCGTCAACGAGGTTTGAAGAGAACTGGATGGGGGAGTTGCTGGGTTATCTAGTTAGCTATCTTGGGTTCAATGGATAGAATCAGCCATGGCTATGCTCGCACGATGCGCTCTGGGAAGAAGAGGTGCTTTGACTTCTCTCAATCAAGTCAATTGCTCCGATAGAATCCCAGGGTAGTGTTGCATTCATACCTCTCGAAAATGTGTTTTGACCCGGCCGAAGCCTCGGGCTTCGAGCTGCCAGCGCCCATGATGTGTTGTTGTATTGGATGCTCGGGCACTCAACGTGATTCCAATATATTTCCTCCGGAGGCAGCTGTGAAGGTCCGCGATTGGTCGCAATGGGCGGATTGAAGCTATTCGAGGTCGTCAACCGGAATCTGAGAGGTTGATACTGCAGCCGATTTCCGCCGGCATGTCACGTGCCTAAAGTTATGGATTACATAAGTTGACTATCTGCTGGAGTTGTGCGACTAGCTTCAACATCAACTTCCAAGAGCCTTTGATCCTCTTGTATTTCTATATTGTACGGTGACGGATAACTATACTTCGCAGCTCTCTCTCTATATATATCATGAAACAAGCCAGCCTTAACATCCGCTTACGCTAGAAGCTCGGTCATACGGAGATTATCGTCGATTGTGCAGGCGCTGCTTTTTTATCGTGCGCATACTGGCCATCAAGTTCACTCATTTCAAAATCTTTTTCGGCTGGTCACGACCCAATTCTCAAATATATATATTTTCTTCACACTTCGAAAGTCTAACTCTCCTCAATGGTGGGGGTCAATGACGGGGGTGGCAGAGACGAACTGATACTCTCCCCCTGGTGTCCCAAGAACCAAGAGCAGCTAGGCCAGTTCAAGGTACCACGGAGTAGTCTCCGGATGGTGAGACGGTATAGTCAAAGCGAGGCTGCGTGACCGTCAGCCTCGAAGAAGATTGATCGTACTAGTTGATCATGCCAGGCGCCAAGATAGCATCTTGAGGTTACGGTACGCTTCCTGACACCGACTGCATGTCATGTCACCCTGGGCCATGTAGAATTCGACTCTGTATAGCGAACTAGATGAATCCCGCTAGAAGCATCCATGTCTTCTTTTCGTCTGCTTCTCCGTTCCCTGCCCCAATCCTAACCGTTGTTTCTCACCGGTGAAGCAAAAGCCCGCGCCATCCCCACTGTGTCTCGTAGCGTCATAGATAGAATGCGATGGAGTCGCTTTGGCCACCTCCTACCTCGCCTGTCATGCCGCCAATTCCAGGTGATTCGGAACACGAGCTCTTGAAGATTTCCAGGACCTACGAAAGAACCCGACCAAAATATATGTTTCATCGGGGATTGATCCCGATGAAAGGCCGCGTCCGGAAGAGCAGAAAGGAATGGAACCCCGCCAACCCGAGTCGTCCGCAGTTCTGTTACCCACTCGACTGACCTCATCGACCCCTCCGTGTCGATGAAATTATCTCGGCCTTGCTTCACTTTACCTCTTTATGAATTATTATAATCGTCCGTTCGCCTCATCTTATCTTATTTCTATTACTACCATCTCCGCTGTTTCCCTCCCATTCCAGAACGGCCTCCCACATTTCCCCTCCTTACTCCAGTCCATATTCCCATCTACGGCCTTCCCGCCTGCTTTGACGTTTTCAGATATCCTCAGGTAAGTCTCAGTAAAGTCCAGAATGCCTGCAATTGCTGCAATGTCCGCTCTGATTAGATTTTCTTATCTGACGGTTGGTCGTCTAGTTATCATCCACGATCATGTCCGCTGTAATAGAAGAGGCTACGCGCATTGCTCGCCAGTTCGAGTACTCGCCGGAAGAAGTGCAGCGCGGAGTGAAGGAGTACATCAGGGAGGTTGAGGAGGGGTTGTCCGAGGAGGGCACAACCTTAAGTCAGATCCCGACCTTCGTGACGTCTGTGCCCAATGGCACTGAGAAGGTACGGATTCCGCTCTGTGAGCAGTGCGAAGCCGGGTCTGACATTGTTGCAATAGGGCTTGTACTTGGCCGTTGACCTTGGAGGCACCAACTTCCGAGTCTGCTCTATCGACTTGCACGGCAACCATACCTTCTCCCTCACGCAGTCCAAGATCATGATTCCTCGCGAGATGATGACGTCAGGATCAGCAAAGGAGCTATTCCTGTTTCTCGCGCGCCAGATCGAGTCCTTCCTGCGCATCCATCACAACGAGCATTTTGAGGCTCATCTGAAACGCAAGATTGCGGGAACGGCCAGGGAGGAGGATTTGTTTGATCTTGGGTTCACATTTAGCTTTCCTGTGCGCCAGTTGGGAATTAACAAGGGTACGCTTATTCGCTGGACGAAGGGCTTCGACATTCCCGACGCCGTAGGCCAGGATGTTTGTGCGCTCCTGCAAGAAGCCATAGACGAACTGAACCTCCCTGTGCGCGTGGCTGCACTTGTGAATGATACCGTCGGTACGCTCATGGCTCGTTCATACACGTCTCCTGGCGAGACTGGAACTTTTCTCGGTGCGATCTTCGGAACAGGCACGAACGGTGCCTATGTCGAGAAACTCAATAAGATTACCAAGATGGCTAAGATTGAGCACTCTGATTACGACAAGTCAACCGGCGAGATGATCATCAATGCTGAATGGGGTAGCTTCGATAACCACTTGAGCGTTCTGCCAACTACGGAATACGATCGGCAGCTGGATGCTGACAGCAACAACCCAGGTATTCAGATGTTCGAAAAACGCGTCTCCGGTATGTTTTTGGGCGAGATTCTGCGTCTGGTCTTGCTTGACTTGCACAAGTCCCAAGGTCTCTTTAAGCCGGCTTCGGGTTCGGATGTCTTCATCCCAGAGTCGTCTTCCCTCTACCGACAATGGGGTATTGACACTAGTCTTCTAAGCATTGTCGAGGCAGATAAGAGCAAGGATCTCGAGCAGGTTAAATCCGCGCTGAAGGACCACCTGAAGGTTGAGCGGGCAAGCGAAAATGACTGCAAGGCAGTCCAGACTGTTGTTCACGCCATCGGCAAACGTGCAGCCCGCCTGGCTGCCGTTCCTATTGCCGCCACCCTTATTTCCACGGGCAAGCTGAAGGAAGAGCTGGTGGACATTGGTGTTGACGGGAGTTTGGTTGAGTTCTACCCCAACTTTGAGGGCTACTTGCGTGAAGCCATGCGCGAAGTTCCCGAGGTCGGTGAAGCAGGAGACAAGAAGGTGCGGATTGGTATCTCGAAGGACGGCAGTGGAGTTGGCGCGGCTCTTATTGCCCTTGTCGCAAGCAAAGAGGGGGCAAAGCCCCAGCTGTGATGATGACATATCTTGACGACTTCTCCTTTCTTGTTCATACTCTTTACCTGCCGTTTGACTCCCTTAACTCTTCGCCTCCGCCTGAGGCTTCCACGTCTTCTTGTATTTGATCTGCAGTAGCTGGGCTCCTTACGTATCCCCGGCACCCAGCAAAGAGGCAGGCATCATGAGAAATGGAAGTGTATCATTATGACTATGGTGTGATCCGGGAATATCCCTTTGACTATCATCTACGACGAATCACATGTTCCACGCTTCTACCTTGATGAATGCCGTCACATTTGACTCCGTCAAAAACAACTATAGCTCATGAGTAAAGACCTTGCTGACTACGGTACGTTGCCAAAAACCATTCAAAGATGGCTGCCTAACCCTAGAAACTCTGTAACAAAAGAAATGGATTTGATATGTAGGTTAAACAGCTGCAAATAAACTCAAATAAACACCCCAGATAACCCCAGCTGCACTCCCAAATACTACTCTTTTATCTAGCGGAACAACTGTGTACATTAACGTAGATACCACAGGGCGATATTTTAATCGAGCAATCATGATCGGTTTGAAGTCCTGCTCAGGTCAACACATACTGCCCAACCTTGCAGATCCATTATTCAAATCATTGCGAACTCGACCAGTGAATTATTATGGAGATAAACACATACCTCGAAAACAAGTTCCCACACTCTTCCGCAACTCTCCCCCTTGAGTAGATTGATCAGCGCCACGAAGAGGACAATATTAATGATCCCGCCGACCGTCCCATCCAGCAGGAACTTCATGCCGAAGTTGAAGATTCGTCGTTTCCTCCCTGACAGCGTTGACGGTTTCCAATTGGTTGATGGTGCTGGGATGAGTTTCTCTTTCACCTCAATAATTTGGCTAGTGCCGTTACTTAGAGCTGGCGAATGGGAGAAGGATCTTGCTCCTGCGACTACTTCTCCTTTTGGGGAAGATGGGGAGGCTTGGAAAAGGAAACCCGGAAATGTGATCTACTGAGTTATTAGTAGGGTGGTTTGGTGGTGGGGAGCGAGCGGATTGTACATACCTCAAGCCACTTCTGCCAGGAATGGTTGACTGGGACGATGAGGATCCCGTATGTTATAAATTGGAGGAGGGCGATAATATTCATGCTGAATGGTTTCTATAGAGCTGATTACTACTCCATATTTTCCAAAATAATTTGGATGGGTGCTGTAGGTGGATCTACGACGCGTCTAGGAGGGGAATTGACATACATCCTTCTTATACTGGTCTATGATCTGCGCCAGAACATTGGATATCGCATTTAGAATGGTACTTTGGACTGTTATGACTAGGAGGGGGTGGTAGGGCGGCATAATGATAATGATCGCGAACGATATTGGCAAATAGGAGTCCTGGCCGGGTTTGTTATGCTGCTGACAGTGAATTCATTTAGCCGGCTATGATCAAAGAGAGACTTGAGAAGATATGAAACCAAGTTAACGAGCGGAATGGAGTTGGTATTGAATGGATATGTGAATGTCAACACTGTCTAGGGGCTTGGGGTAGATCGTAGTACTAAAAAATTCCGTGTTGATTGTGTTCACGTGTCCTCAGGAACAGTATACTCCGCTGTAAGCTTGGAATGTGAGACATTAGCACTTGTGAGATGAAGCTTGCCTCTTTACTTTCAGGCTTATCTTCCGCTCAGGCGGAATTATGGCCAGCTAACTCTTGTTTTATCCGGACTGCGCGAAAGCTTAGGAGACGATAGATGCGGAGTACTCAAAAATCCGGGGAAGATCCAGCTTCGAAGAGTTTACTTGAGCCGCACTCAGTCACATATAACTCCAAATCCTCCTGAGATAAGCAATATATCTTCTACTCTTATTCAGGGAAGGAGTGCCTGGGCCCCTAGTCCAAGCATTGCCGCATTCTATTCTTCGTGTACCTCTCTCTACGTCTCCAACGTAGGCTCCGTGTACCCATGCAAACCCCCGTCCAAGATCCACTGCTCGTTATCATCTCTATCATCCTGAACCCTCCGCCACGTCTGTTTCCGCTCTTTAGGCTCGCCCTTCTTCTCTTTTTTCTCAGACGCCTTCCAAACAGGCCTCATAAGCCCACCTGCTGCAAGTAGAGGATTGCGACTTAACGCCTCGCCACCGCTCCGCTGGCGACCGACATCATAAGTGAGGTCCTCGGTTTCTTCATCTTCAACGGGCGCAGAAGTCTCAGCCGGCGCCGTCTGATACACCCTCCTGACGCGACCGCCTTTGATATCCAGGCTCATTATGGTCTTCTTCTTCTCCCACTCCGGCCGTGCCTTCTCTTCCATCTCGCGCATAATCCGTTGCTGCTTTTTGAGCGCCAGCGCTCGCTGTGATGGCGTCATCCAGAGGGTCGACGCAACGGAGGGCGTCTCGAAGTCCGCAGCCTCATCAACAACACGCGTACGTTTCGCGTTTTGTGCTTGGAACTGTAGAAGCTTGTCCCTGTGTGCTTTTGCCGCTTCCAGCTTGCTCGAAGATTGCGACTGTGATGAACCGGCGGCCATGCCAGGCCCGCCCTCCCGGTGCTGACTCTCATTGTGCGCGCGCATCTTCTCCTGTCCCCGCTCGGCCCGCAGTTCACGAATCATACTCTGAATCTCGTCGTTAGAAAGCAAGGGTGTTCCGCAGAATGAACACGGCTGCAACCCTTCTAACGAACAGATGATCTTCCCGCAATTTAGGCAGTTTGGCGCCGCGTCAAAGACCGGATGCAGCGTCCCGTAGCATGTACATTTCCTCCGCTCTGTACTTAGTGTCGGATTCGTAGAGACCTCTAACGCCGCAATTGCCGCTGTTAAATCAGATATGTTGTTTGTAGTTAGGGATCTGGAGCCTTTTGGCGTCACTGTGCCATGACCTGAACTTCCTCCGCCAGCCCTCGAATGCTTCGCCGCCTTGGACTTCACATTCGGCAGAAGATCTGATATAACTGGCCCAGTTGCAGAGGGAGGAGCTTTTCCTCCTCCTCCACCCCGTCCTGTCAGAGAGTCAGGCGACTGACCCCGCGACGACGCCGCGGACCCCTGGTGCGACGGAACTCTCAAGCTCGAGCTTGATCCAAGTCCAACATCTAACGCCTTGACCCCGCTCCTCTCACTCATGTAATCCTGCTCCATGTCCGCCTTCTTGTAACCCCCTGCGACATTTCCAAAATCGGCTGGCCGCCGTACAGGTCCCGCGCTATGCAGCGGTGGTTTTGTCTTCTTATTCTTCCTACCTGGCCCGGAATTCGAACTCGGACTTGGAGTTTCTGATGGCGACAGCCGAGACGTTTCCTGCTGGCGTAAAGTGGAAGAGCTTGCGGAAGTAGGATCTCCTCGTCTTGCGTTGAACGCAGAGATAAATTCGAATGCGGCGGGAGAATCGCCCAGAAGATTTTTGAGGTGTTCTGCGCCTTCTTCTTTAGAGAGAGTGGCGGTATAATTGAGGATTTCCGTTAAAGATTCATCGTCGAGGGGCAGGATTGATGAGAGTTGCTTTAAACTCATTTTGGTGTAGCAATGAATACAATAGTATAGATAGCTTAAGTCACAGCATTAGAGAAGAAGCAGAGATGGGGTATATATATCACTACTTGAAGATGAATCATGATGATCCACGATGCGGGCGGATAAGTTAGTCAAGTTAACTACCGTCTCTGCCTAGATTTCAAGGCAGCAACATCGCCTTGCCTACAGTACTGTTCGTTGTCCTCAAAGCTCCAGAGTTAGGAAGTTCTAGAAAGTGCAGGTAACTTGATCTTGAAAATATACCTGACGTTTTCTTGCGAATGATCAGAAAATGATCAGATTCAGAACCCGAGATTCATCATCTCAGGCTATTGTACATTCATTCAACCACATAATCATCTATTCCCAAAAGTAAAGCAAACCCATAATCCTGAAGATAGAAAGACAGAAGGAAAAAAAAAAGAATGAATAGAGGGGTAAAGTCATGATTTTAGACTTTTGTCAAGATGGACTAGGTCCTGTTGCGCCGGATATGCCAAATATGTACGTGTCAAGGTCATTATGGAGAATAATATGTTCAGCCCAGTCACACGGGTCCGCCTGCGATGAAAAGAGGGTGGCTGAAGAAGAGGATTATGCATCCCCATTCGCTTCGGTCTTGATTTCGGCCATGTCCGGGGTTATGCCGTTCTTCAACTTGCTCGGAGGAGGTGGTTTTTTCCCAGATAACTTTTTCGGAGCACTAAGCTTCTTCTTCTTTGGCAGTGCTGACGGAGTATCGTCATCCAAGGGGCGCTTGGGTGGAGCGGAAGCTGGTGTGTTACTGCTAATGTCCTGTGGTGTTTTATTTCTGTTGACTTGTCTGCCAGAAAGGCCGAGGCATCGATCTAGATGCTGTGCTACTCGTGTGACAACAAAGTAACGCGGGCAATTCGGACATTTGACTGTCGGAAACGACACCTTCTCTGGCGCCGCTTGTTTAAAGGAGCTATCGGGTGTTGTAGGAGGACTCGACGCTGGTGTATTTGACGTATTCGTTTGCTTTTTCTTCTTTGGATTCAACTTATCGGTCGCAAAAGGGTTCCCATGCACATCGTGCCCGGGTTTGCTGATCATGGGCTGCCTCTGACAGTATTCCCTGTAAGGATCAGGAGGAGGCCGAGCTCCAAGTCCAGTCACCGGATATAACAGACGAGGTAAACGGCAATCGGGGCAAATAATCTCTTTCGTAGTATTAAGCGGATTGCCCTTGAGGTAAACCTTGCCGTCTTCGAAGATAGCTGCATCGGTTTCAATTCGGATGTCCTTAAAATCTTCCGACTCCTGATCACCAGTTCTGACCGGGCCAGCGGGCTTAGCCCCGGCCTCTTCGCGCCGTCTAGCCACTTCTTCCTCTGCCTTCTGCCTTGCAACGACTACTGCGGAGCGCATCCGGGCCACCTTCTCTTCGCGATGAACTTTGGCGACAATATCATGAATGATGTTGTAAAAGGTATCATTCAAAACGTCACAAGTCTGATCTATTAGCACTGAATTTAGCGAACTAGTGTGAAGAACGTACCAGTTTCGCAATCGTCCCTGGTGGATAGGCGCTTTGGCCCTCAGTCCCATTCGATTCGCCCATGACTACAATTCCCTAGAATCAGAGCGTCAGAAATTTCAGGTGTGTCCTTAACCGGCGAAAAGCAGTCACTATCGAGATCAGAATGCCAGATGGCTGCAAATCCACCTACTGGGGCTCGTCAGACTGCTCGGCGAGCGGAGACCAGCGCAAGAGCTTTGATGCACAGTAGTTTGTAGTAGTGTATGGTCAAACTAACCTTTAATTACGAATCCTCAAGAGATGTTTGATGCCCTCGGCCCGTAACCCGACTATGGATCAAGAGCGCAGCTGCGAGAATTCTCAACCCAGAAATTGTGACTCCATGTACCATGCGGAATTCCAAATATAAAGCGAAAGGAAAGAAGCCCTGAGCCGATACCTCCGAGGGAATTGGTTGCGATATAAATAAGGGCGCGGAAGATCGAGGCCGAGATCAAAAAAAAGGGCGAAGGAGCGTCAGTAATCAATGAAGCGGCGCTGAACTCGGAAATAACACGGACAACCGTTCAGGTAAAAGCCATCTGTCTCTAGAGTCGTGGATGAGCGAAAGTTATATTATTTTCAGGAACACTGGAAGCTGCTCAAGGGAGTGTTAATGTTCGCATGGTAACCTTAAAACGGAACGGCACCCCAGATTGGGCTTACCTCATCACATCTATGAACCACAGTACACGAATCAAACATATATATGTATATATATATATTTCTGATCCTCCGCAGATCAGGCCCAAGAAAATTGATACCAAGTCAGAAGAAGCGCGGATGGTGCTGCTGGAGAACAGTCGTGGACCGCATGAGTTAAGGTGGTGAAGAGCCGCTGGCCTTGCTGGCCTCAGGTTGTTCATCTTATTAATTCTGCCGCTGAATCTTATCTTATCGCCATCTCCGCCTTGTCAATGTCGCGTTTGTCCGCGTAGGGTGTCTGTCCTGCTCCGCCAGGTCCGGGGTCTCATGTCTTACTCTCTCCACCACCATCCTTCGCTTCTACTGCTAGTCATTCTTGAGACATACCTACGTTATTTCCTTTAGCTAGTAAATTTCATAGATGGCATATCAGTTCTTTGCCAAAGCTCACCAGGCCAAGCGGTCCTCTTCCGCGTCCCCCCCACTTCCCCAACACTCATTCCCGCCATCACGAAATGCTCATGGAAAACCTCCAAAATACCCTCCTCCCATGGCAGCTCCTCCACTGTCAGCGCCACCAGTCGTTAATATGACTGCGAAGCTACCACTGACCGCCAAAGACACGTCCTTCCAGCCCCTCGCCTATCCTCACCCCATTCAACCAGGCTACCCTACTCCTCACGAGCACGTCACGATAGAACCAGTGAACACAGCACATATCCCGTCACTTTCTCGAATAACGAGCCTGCTCTTGCCCATTCGCTATCAAAACTCTTTCTACACCGCCACCGTTACGGATCCTGTGATCGCGTCCGTCTCGCGCGTGGCCATCTACCATGATCACCCGGCCGCCTTTGCGCCAGCGGCAGCTATTGCCCAGTCGCCTACAACAGGAACAGATAAAGTTATTGGGGGCATTCGGTGCCGTCTCGAGAGGCTTAATCAAGGCGTGTCTGAGGATCATGGGCAGCAACCGACCAACCTCTACATCCAGACACTGCATCTGCTCTCCCCATATCGTGGCTGCGGAATCGCAGCTTCGTTACTCAACTCGTTACTGTTCACGTCTTCTCCTAGTACTAAAGTCAGTTCCCCCGCGGATTATGAGCTATCTGATCTTGTGAAACATTACAATATTCGTTCCGTCACTGCACACGTGCACGAAGCAAACGAGGATGGCTTAAGGTGGTACATCTCACGTGGCTTCCAAGTTGAAGAGGAAATCGTTGAGAACTACTATCGCCGTCTGAAGCCTTCCGGTGCGCGGTTAGTGAAGCTACAACTTCGACGGGACCACAGAGAAAGCGCCACGCAGCAGCCGCCGGCCAAACAGCACAATGACAGGCAGAACTCCCTGGATTCGACTGCAAATGATAATGATGATGACTGGGAAAAGGTTGAAGCGGAAGACGAAATTGAGCTGGAGCAACTTGGCGTTCATTCATTCACAGAGTCTACGCTACTGGATGGATCAGCAAGAAAAAGGAGAAAGACTGATGGGGAGGTGTAAGATCTTCTTTTTTAGACTAGTTTTGGGCCTTTCTTTTCGTCGTCCTTGCATTTTGCTGCTTAGGATACCCTCATCGTTTTGTTATTAGATACTCCCATATTCTGAATGTAGAGGCATGTTTGTGTCAGCTCATGATTTCAATAATTATGTTCCTAGGACTCTCACTGTATAAGTCGCGCCGGCTGAACATGCATATATAGATTATTTTGGCTATACATGTATGCTGCACACTGCTTATGCGTCGTCCAGATGTACATTCGTAACCATGTTATTGTCTTCCACAGCCAAGGTTCAATATCAAGTGAAACAGAGAACGAACCTAAGAAAAGCCAACTTGCAAAATACCATGGTATTAAAATGGCATTCAAATAACAAAGTATTTATGAAACATTATAGTGGCACATAAAACGGAGCCTTTGGAGTTTAAATATTATAGTTCTCCGTATGCAGGAAAATCTCATCTTTGGACGAATCCGTCAACACCAACGACTGCAGCCTCGCAACAGCATCAGAGACTTCCATGCGCAGACTCGGAGGGCCACAGACATAAACGCAAGTCCGTCGCCCGAACGTCTTCGAGAAATCGTTGAGCATTTGGGAGACGTCAGGACGGCAATAATCGATTTTCCACCCGTTGCGTTTTTGAAGAGGTAGAGATGCAAAGCGTGGGTTTGGGCGGGCGGTTGCGGCGGAAATCGTTTGGATTGTCAGCTGGGGAAGGGCTGTCGTTGGTGGCTGGGGTTGTGATTGGGTTTGGGATTGATTGAAGCCGAAATCGAAGGGGATGTTTGTGGGGGTCTGCGGAGAGACGTAGGTGGATTTGTGGAGATATGGGGATGGAGACTGCAATTGGGGATGTTGTAATTGATAGGGAGACTGGTAGGGAGACTGATTAGGCGACTGGTAAGAGGATTGTTGGTAGGGTGAGAGGCCGGTGCTTTGCAATGGGGATTGGTAATTGGAAGAACGCGGAAGGTTTGATGTGTAGATGCGAGGAGGAAGCGCAGTGAGGGTATCTTCGTTTTCTCTACGCAATTCCTTCTCTCGCTCCTCGTCCCCGGCGGCTTCTTCACGGATGTATGCTGAGCTGCGCTTTTCAATCTCCTGAAGCGTATCATAGATTTTCTCCTGTACGATGTCACGGTATAGTTGCTGGTCCTGGAATGGAAACGGGTGGCCGCTGTCATCCTTGACACCTGTAAGGAAGAAGTAACAGTGCACTGTGTTGAGAGGTGCATGGTCTCTGCAGATGCGCAGCTCTTCCTTGAACCAGTCAATAGATTCCGGGTCTCTCAGGGCCCAGATGACTCGAACCGATTTCGTCACGGCCTTGCCCTCGCGCATCTTCTTAATCAAGTCCAACAAGTGGCTGGCAATAGCAGTAATACCACTACCGCCGGCAAAAAAGATAACATCGTCAAAAGCTGCCATCTGCCGCCGCATACCTCCGTAGGGCCCCTCGAGGAAGGCGGTCCATGTTTTGAAAGGTCCGTATTCGACGGATTTGCGAAGGACATTGCGCGTGAATCCACGAAATGGTCGGAATACGAGGGCTAAGTCACGGTATTCCTCACCGTACTCGGACGGGAAATCGTTGCTGCATAGCGAGGCAATGGTGAAAGGATGATTCTGAAAGAACGCAACTCCTGGCATGCGCAAGTACACATATTGGCCAGGCTTCCACCTCATCTGAGTCGGGACAGTAACTTTAACCGCGTTCTGCGGTAGGACGGTGATTGCGGAATCTTCACCGATCATGAATGACAATCGCAATGGGTTAGTCCAGTTGAGGTAGCCCAATCTCACAACGTAAGAAAGGACCAATATGGCGACAGTAGACCACAGATAGGCCCACGACGATAGGTAGTTCTTGGTGTGCCAGAAAAGCATAGCAACGAAGATGACAGATACGGGTAGGTGAAGCTTCAGGAACAACTCGTACATACAGTTCCTCAAAATCGGTAGCGAATGGATACACAGGAAAACCAGAGGCACAAGTGCCGCCAAACCAGTGCCATACACGTATATGTGAGGCGCGAGGTATAACTGGTATATCTCCAGCATGCCATGCTCCCAGATTGGTGTGACGTAGAAAGGAACTGTGTGGACCAGACTCAAGAACAGGCAAATATAGCCAGCCCAGCGATGAAGCACATTTAATCTCTCATGGCCGATACCAGTCAACATGCTGATGAAATTTGCCCTTGTACTCATCGCCACGATCCACGGAATCATTGCAACTGCGAGCATTCCTGCGCGAATAGCCAAAGGAGGCGAACCAACCCTAATAGACGAGTAGTAGAGCGGTTGTGGGACAAAGCAATAGAGCGTGACGAAAACCAACGCCGCGAGAATGATCGCCGACGCTCCAAGCGAAGGGAAAACAATCCGGTACTTCCCTACTCGTACCTCCGGAAGAGAACGGTAGAAGATCCAGCGTGCGAGTGCAATAGCATTATTCAGCGGTGCCACAGTCGAAACAGATGACTGTTGTTTGGTATGGAGGGACCCCTGCGCTGGGAAAAACAGCGTAGTGGAGCTATCTGTAGCGGCGCTCGGAAGCTCATATTCGTCTTGAGGACTCTGGAAACCCGCCTGCGGTTTCTCCTTGTGTATAGCGATTCTGACCCGATCACCCCAGGTATGATAAAAGCGAATTGCTGTTGCGATAGCCAGCAGCACTAACGAGAAGTATACCCAGCCTCTTCCATACTTGCCAGCTTTGGACCATGAATCGCGCTGGCGTTCTTCAAGCACCGCATCACCCCAGGGAGTATCGCTAGGGAAGTCAATGCGCTTCACAAGTATGGTAACATAATCCCAAGGCAGCATGATTTCGCGTAGGTTTCGAATCCCACAATGAGTGATGCGGTGTCACAACCTCAATGAGCTCGTGGGCTGGGTCCACGTCCCAGGAAACCAGCTTCAAAACCAGAGACCAGGTGACGATGAAAGAGCGAGATTCGTCTGCTGTTTATTCTCAAACCCTCAGTCAAATCATTGAGCAGAGAGTTCGTTGGTAACCATAGCACTTTGATCTTAGTGATCTCGACAACGTCAAGACTTTCTTTTTCCTAGTCGCCGTCGAGACTAGCGAGTATGTAGAGAGATAAGATGTGATCGGCGCAGAACGAATGAAGCAAACAGTTAGAACTTCTCTTGTGGGCGGCCGAGAGATGAAAAAGGTGCATGGCAGAGGAGGGGAAGAACAACCGGACTTTGAGCTTACGCTCAGCATCCTCAGCACCGGTCATGAACTCCCTGGCAACATGGATGGAGCAGTGATAGTAATTGGTTGTCACACTTCCCATGCGGGAAGAACACAGTTCGGCGGTACAGGACTTCGTCTCTTGCATCTGGCGAACTTAGAAGGGAGATCTCCTGCGAGACGAATAGTGGATTGGCTGGACCGGTGCCTTGCTGAAGCCGTGGCCAACCATTGACCGTGGAGGGATGTGCCAAACTGTGCCATTTCTGCAGAATATGGTCAGTTCGATCCCCGCTAATGCGATGGCCTGGGCTCTCGTCACCTTGAGCAGGCCTTATGGCGGCGTGATTGGGCGGGGTCCGCATGGGTTCGGCGGTAAGCTGGGCTCTCTCATTCGCTCCAAGTCTGCGATAAGCAACTCTTCTTTTAGGAGAAATCACTGATTTGTGAGCTCCGATGAGAAAAAAGTTTGATTGAGTATATCGATTCCTTTCAGCGCACCTTTGATGCCCGGTACCAGGGAGAAATTATATGGATGTTGCACATGGGGGAAAGCTTTTCTCTCCACGCGGGGCGATATTGGTCGGTAAGACTCGATAAGAACGGAGGAGACGTAAGAGGACCCGACCGTAACACACGCTCATGTGACTTAGTAGACGCTCAGATGGCGCCTGAAGAGAGGTGCAGGTTAATATCTGGAATTCTCCTGAGCTGGCAGATATTGTGCATACGAATCCAGATCACATTGTGACCAAACGCCCTAACAAACAAGTAAAGCAAGACCAGAACAATGCTTTCTATAGATTCAGTGTCGCTAGCGAGATGTTACGCATCAACCATTTTTGCAAGACCAAGGAGTCTGAGTAGTTGTCACTGTTCAGTTGGAAATATAGAACAACCAATGCCGAAATGCCCTAGATCCTATAGGAACCGCAATCCCATCGCCATTGCTGTCAATTCTGTCGTCTACCAGCACAAGACTCAAGCACCCAGACTTTCGAAGACGCGAAAGATGCCAATTTGGAGGAAAGCATATAGGATATGTCCTCGCAACCTCCACTCTCTCCCGTAGCGACATGGCGTCCTGGACGAGTTCGGGTGGTTGGCTGGATAATCTATAGACTCATAAACTCATACTCTTCACATACCATCTCATAGGCAGGGAAAATCGTCAAACATTTACCATTACTCAATATCTCCGCCCCAAAGGTGTGCATGACAGGTGAGTCAACAACGCTGCTTTTGAGTGGGGAATGCCACGTTAAAAGCTCCAACTGAGCCGTATGGTACAAATACGGGCACTGAGCATTGGTGTATAGTCACACGCCAAAGACCTCAGAATTGTTCAGGTTCAAAGGACTGTAATGCACATGGAACACGTTATATACGCGCTTTTCGAAGAACAAACTCGTCATTATGGATAAAATCAGCGTCAGATCGGTAGGTCTTCGTGAGGCAGCGAAAGCACTGCATCGGCAGTAATGACATTGCTGCTAGCGTTCCCAAACCGAAGACAATGGGAATCTATGGTTGAGATGTCATTCAATTGTGCCTGATTGGTTTATTTCCTCATTGGAGGCATTAGTTCCTGCTTGCAGGGGTGGAGACGGCTTAAAGATTCATGGAAATGACGGAGAATTAGCATCGGCTTCAGCTGGTGCCGGTTACAATTGAATAAAAGCCGCAGAGACTTCGCCCAGGGTGGCGTCTAGAAGTATCTCAAGCCTCTCGTCATCGGATGCTAGAGGTCATCATACCTGGGGCACATAGTAAAATCCAGGCTCATTTGCATGTATCACATGCCTTTTTAAGAAGAACCAGGCGAGAATATCAGACGCCTACCCCGTCATTGAGAGCAGTGGCGGTCGGATTAGTGGTCTCGCTCATACAGTAACATCTTTCCAGGTCGCAGTTGTTGAGTGCGAAGCCATGATAATTAGGCCTACTATAGCCGCCAGAAAAGCACGATCTTGTTGATGCCATTGAGATAGATTATGGCAGCAAAGCTACCCATGGTGAATGATTTTGGTCAGTTCTAGAGCGGAAGGGTTGCACAGCTCGTAAATGTAGATATGGATAAGTGGTGTTGGCGGACTGCAGTGGTCTTGCGGCAACTATATGCTATTCACCGCCTTCATGCATTCTGCCGCAGAAAATCCGATTTTCTTCGCAGCATTTCAACCGCGAAATCCAATCGAGGGATCAAGCTCTCAAGTCCCTGGTCCAGAGAAATGACGTCGACCACAGCAGCAGTTCCGCAGGCTTCAGCGCCGTCACTCGCACTTCCCCCTTCTCAATTCGCCCGACTCCAACCTCACGCCTACCTCCTCGCTCACCTCTCGCCCCCCGCATCAAGCCAACAGCAATCCATTCGAGCCAATGGTCGCTCCCCTCAGCAGTTTCGCGTCACTTCCGCGAATACCGGCTCTTTAACGCACACAAATGGCAGTGCTGTTGTGCGAGTCGGTGACACTACAGCCGTATGCGGCATCAAAGCGGAGATCCTACACACAGAAGACATTGCCTCATGGAGCGTCTCACATTCATCCTCATCCCCTTCTACCTCCAACAAGCGACGGAAAGTGACAAATCCAACCGGAAATCTCGGCGAAAACCGTGAAGATAGCTCGAAAGAAGACGAAGTCGAAGATAACTCGTATATTGAAAACTTCAGCTTACTCGTACCAAATCTCTCGCTGAGCACCGGGTGCGCTCCTGGATTCATCCCCGGCGCGCCCCCTTCTACATTGGCGCAGTCTCTATCACATCAGATTCTATCTTTATTGCATAGCTCGCGGCTAGTCCGGGCTGAGGACCTGGAAATATGGTACCAACAACCGAACTTCGGAGCGGAAGAGCTGGAACGTCATAAAGAAGGTGAACAGATGGATGTGGATACCAGGCAGGATTCTGATGAGGCTACCCTGGAGAGACGCGAGATCAAGGCCTTCTGGGTCCTCTACATAGATATCATGATCATCTCGCTGGCAGGAAATCCGTTCGACGCCGCTTGGACTGCCGTCCTGGCAGCTCTCCGTGACACAAAACTGCCACGCGCATGGTGGGATGCTGATAATGAGACGGTGGTATGTTCGGATCTCGTCTCTGAGGCTCGCAAGCTATCGCTGCGGGGACTGCCCGTTGCCAGTTCTTTTGGCGTCTTCGAAGCCGATGCAGCGGCGGGTTGGAGAGCGGTTATTATTCCAGACGCAAAAGGAGACAGGAAATCAGCGGAGGGCGATAGGAAGAATATTCAACGACGATGGATTTTGGCAGACCCTGATGGTTATGAGGAAGGATTAACTCAGGAGAGAGTCTGTCTCGTCGTAGATAAAACCGCAAATGGCGAGGTCAACATTCTGAAAATGGAGAAGAATGGCGGGTTCGCAGTGGACAGAGGAGAATTAAAAGAGTTAGTGGAGATTTCGGCCCGAAGATGGGACGAGATAAACCAGATTCTAGGGCAGTGTTGAATTGTCCTACGAGTATGATGTTTACGACGACTTCACAATAAATTCATAGATGCTCCATTCCTAGAATAATCCTTAGTATACACACTCGGCCCTCCTTACCCTTGGGCCAGTCCATCATTATCTGCGAGCCTGAAACTCCAGTAAGTAGCACCAACGCCTCCCCCTACTAGCCTATCCAAGCCGCACCAATAGTGAAAACCCCTACTCGGATGTCGCAGTAGCATGCCTCGGACTCCGCCGCCGCCTTTTGGTAGGAGGTTCATTATCCTCTTTAGAAACTGGAACATACGACCAATTCTCCTTAGCGTGAGCCGAATCGGCGACTTCCCCTTGACCTACAGGCTGGGTCTTCTCCGATCCCGCCTTTCTGGGCATGTAGATTGAAATTGAGAACAGATCCAAGTGTTTTGAGCCTTCATTCTTGCCACCTGGTTGCGTCTTCTCATTGCTGTTCTTGAGGTTCTCCACTTCACTCTTGTGACCGGTATTCTCCAAGGAAGGCAGACGTTGATTCTTTCCATCAGATACCTTGCCAGCCTTGTGAGACCCTTCGTCTTCATCTGATCTGGAAAAGATGAGAGCAAAAAGGCCGCGGCTCCTGCTCCTCTCTGAGGAAGGTGCGCGGTCTTTCTCATCGTTTTCGCCGTCCCTCCTGTCTTGATCTTCATCACCTTCGGCATCGGAGAAATCCCACATCTCGTGAACTTGACCTTTAGCCAAGGCAGTGCCCCATAGTGAGATTAGAACCCCAGGAACAAGGTATAAGAGGGCCGGCTGTGGGTGGTCGAAAATTTGCATGACAGCAAGAGTCGCAACCATGCCGATTGTGTATCCAACAATGCTAGCTGTGAAATATATCTTGGGGAATGAGCGAGCGTCACGATATGGGGGCACTAGCTCCGGTTCGTTAGGTCGAGCGGATGGTGCCCAGAAACGCTCACCCCATCCTCCTGTCGCTGGTTGATAGAGTGGCTTGACAAATCCCAGCCCTTCATATTCTGATCGTGCCTTAATCATGCCTTTTGCCTTGTAGTATAGGTACAGGTCAAATCGAAGAGCAAGACCAACCATCATTCCAGGGATGATAATGTCACCAAGCCCCAACATAGCCAGAGAGACTGTATCAGGAGCCTCGCTAGGGGCAGATGGGCGAGGGAATAAAAGTTTGATTGGGACGTCTAGTTTCTTTGCAACAGTCACCATCAAAGGAGTGAAGTAAACAAAGTAAATATCGTAAAAGAACAGCGAACCAAGAATGAGTGAGCCGGTGACGAAAGTGGATGGCGACATCAACTGCAGAGTACCATAGCAGAATGAGAATCCAAGGAAGTTGGTTAGCCACCATGGCTTCGAGACGAATGTAAAGTAGGCCACCGCCGGTAGTGCCAATACGCCACTCAGGATATCCAGCGCGCTGAGTGAGCATTCCAAATGAATCACACGGTGTATGTGGACACGTAGCTTCGCTCGCCAGTACAGAGCCTCACGAAGGGCCCAAAGCGCTCTCACAGCCAGGTTAGGCAATGGGATCGAACCAAAAATCCCCGGCAGAGGAGATTGGCGTATATCAGCTGGCTCTGAAGTAGTCACAACGGAGAAGACTCGTTCAGACCGTGATGGCTTCCAGGTCCGCCCACCGCGGGAATACTTACGCGGAAAGATAAAAGACCTCGAGACTGAGAGGGCATCCTTCACAAATGCCAGGGCAAATAAAATACCCATTTGTGAGAAATAGAAACCAAGTATCTTATTCAATAGGTCGGCCCCCGCATACTTGATCACCAAGTACAGGCCACCAAGGGTGGCGCCAGCGGTCAAAGGAAACACCAAAGCATCGCTAGGGGCGAGACCCTCCATCTTTTGGTCATCATTCCAATGTTCTTCGTCTTCGTCATACTCTGACTCGATGGCATCGTTGTCAGTGTGCTTGGGTGGTTTGGCAGCGGAACTTGGCCTTGAAAGTGACGCATGCGCTCCAATGTAAAGCGGGAATAGAGCTGATAGAATCACATGCCCATATGTTGGCAATAGTGGCTTGACAAGTGTGAACTGATACAGCGCTTGCCCCAAGAGCTCCGCAAGTGGGCTGACCTCAGCCATATCAATATCAGGTTGGCAGTCTGGTCGTGATACAAAGCGCGTTAAAAAGCGACAGACAGCCGCGCGATCTTTTTATCCTGGGTAAATTGAGGTGCTGAATTTGCCGACGAAGATAAGATTTCTCAGTCCATGGATGTTGTCGATGGTTCAAAGAAACCAGTCCAACAACATTTGATGCCAAGGCCACTGCCAGCTCCGCCTCGGAGCTCAAACTCAAACTCAACCGCCGCGCCGCCTCTCCACGCATATAGGTATTCAATCTACATACTCATTTCCCTAATTATGGCAACTGATGTAACATTCGATACGAGCATGGTAAATTCCGTTCATAAAAATACCAGACTGCATGGCTGATCTGTTGCAGGGCTCGTTCACGGTAGAGCTTTACAATTCGCATGCTCCCAAGGTCAGTTGCGTTACCCACCCAGCATTTCGCACTCGATATGAAATCCGCTGACATTTATTTTGGACATAGACGTGCAAGAACTTCGCGACACTTGCGCAGCGCGGCTATTATAATAACGTCATCTTCCATCGCATCATACCGAACTTCATGGTCCAGACCGGTGACCCTACTGGCACTGGGAGAGGAGGGAGCTCCATCTACGGCGAGAAATTCGAGGACGAGATTCGCTCAGACCTAAAGCATACCGGAGCCGGGATACTGAGCATGGCAAATAGCGGACCGAATACTAACGGAAGTCAATTCTTCATTACACTGGCTCCCACGCCTTGGCTCGACGGAAAACACACAATCTTCGGACGCGTCAAAAGCGGGATGAGGATCATACAGCGAATGGGGCTTGTGAAAACGAATAATGAGGACAGACCGCTGGATGAAGTCAAGATCCTGCGCGCAAAGGTGGTGGAAGCAGGGAGTGAGGAGTGAAGCCTCCAACGATTGTTATCCAGCTGTCGGCGTTTCGAAGCCCGAATCACGACCAGCTGGCACCGACTCCTTGTACTTCTGAGATGAACCACGAATAGGTTAACAACCAGAAGAAGCAAGCGCAGGCTAGCCGCCCTGGCGTCAACACCCGCGTCGAGTAGGCCTAAAGAATGAGGTTCGGATAGAAACCCGACCTTAGGGGCGAGGTGTAGCCGATTTACAAGGGTTTCCGCTAGGTTGCTGTATGACAGGATCTAAATCTTGGTTCTAACATTTGAAGAATCATATAACAATAGAGATGTGTCACTACAAACGAACCGCTTCCATCAAATGTTTCCATCCAGAGCAGCAGATACAGAGTGACAATATTCTATCTACCACTCCCTAAACGCAGAACCAGTGAAGGATTTGCGAAGTAGACAAACTGCTACGGAGTTTGTGTGCAGTCTGGCTGTGCAGAGCACCAGGAGTGGTATGGAGAAAAGAAAAACTTGTGCAGCGAAAGAAGTTCCTTATAATGCGCGGCTTCTTGTCGGTCTAGCCCAATGTGTGCTAGGGCGTCCGGAGCTCTATACGCAGGGCGACACGGCGATAATTATTGTGCCCAGTTACTCGAGGAAAAGCGTCTGATTCTGTAGAAACGAAAATCCAGTATAGTCCGCTGTGCTCTTAGTTTAGCATCGATAATAAGGTCTCGCTATTCCATGTATAATTTCACAGTTCTTACTCGTGCCCAACAATGCTCGCTCCCCACTTGCCTAGTGGAAGCACGTGATCTCGCGGCTCCTTTTGTGTTTCTTTCGTGCGCTTCAATTTTCTCCTCGCTTTTGCTCAACAACGTTTCGTCCTCGGACCAGCAGCCACCACAAATGGGTTGCAGGACTCTAAAAAGGCGTCAATCACTAAGCCTGCCTACGTGATGATAGCGGGGCCATCTACACTGCGCAGCAAGCTACACTAAACTCGGCCCTGATACTAGGTCTCGACGAGTAGCCAATACAATGGAGTCACTGGAGGAAACCCATTGGGAGGTGACCATCTCCGGCACTGGGGTTGCCCAGTCACTCCTAGCTTTGTATGTTTATTCCCTGACTGCAAGCTGCTCCTTATGCTAATATATAAGCAGAGCCCTTTCTCGGTCAGGTAAAAAGGTCCTCCATGTTGATAAGAATCCTTATTACGGAGGTCCAGAAGCCGCGCTGAGTCTGCAGGAAGCTGTAGAGTGGGCTTCAGAAGTAAATAAAGGTGGGAACACAGTTGGCCGGTGATTCCGAACCTCCCGCTGACTCATGTTCCTCCAAGGTAGAGACCGCTTGTCTTCCTTTTGAGGACGCCACGGTGCTTACTCCGGGCTCTTCTGAGTCTGGATCCGATTTATCACCTTCTAGGGCCTATACGCTGTCCTTGTCACCGCAACTCATCTACTCCAGGTCCCAACTGTTGCCAATCTTGGTGTCATCCAAGGTCTACCGGCAGCTTGAATTTCAGGCAGTTGGGAGCTGGTGGATATATAAATCAGCCACTGGCGGAGACAAGGAACTGTACAGGGTCCCAAGCAGTCGTGAGGATGTTTTCGCTGATGACTTCATAAGTATGAAATCCAAGAGAACTCTCATGAGGTTCCTTCGTCACCTGAGTCAGAACGCTGCGACTCAAGAGGCATCAGGTGAACTGAGTTCAATGCTTGAGGAGGAAGATTTAGCCAAGCCTCTTCCAGAATACCTTACTGCCAAGTTCCACGTCCCGCCTGAGCTCTATAACCCTCTTCTATCGCTTTCTCTGTCGCAGGCGCCTGCTCAGAGCACTATGGCCCATTATGCTGTTCCTCGCATTCAGAGACACCTGGCATCCATCGGAGTCTTCGGCCCAGGTTTCGGGAGTGTCTTGGTGAAATGGGGTGGCAGCTCTGAAATTTCGCAGGTGGGGTGCCGTGCCCTTGCTGTTGGTGGTGGTGTGTACGTTCTGAATACCGGAATCGAGAATTTGAATCCAGGCGAGTCAGACGATTCACGCATTCGCTTGCGATTATCTAGCGGTGAAGTCATCAGCAGTACATATGTGGTCGGTTCCGACTGGGATCTTCCTTCCCCGCCAAACACCCTGTGTGATTGTGACAAAGTCTCACGGTCAATCACGATTGTGTCATCGCCTCTTGATGAATTGTTTCCCGTTACGGCAGAGGGTGGCCCAGTCCCTGCCGGGGCTGTTGTAGTATTCCCAGCCGCCTCACTCGGGCTTACTGACGAATCGCCGCCGGTCTATATATCCGTGCACTCTAGCGAGACTGCCGAATGTCCGGCAGGTCAGAGTAGGTTCCCATCTTCCTTTTTTTCTCCGCACCTCGCCTTTCTTATGATGACTTTTCCCAAAACTTATCTACATTGCCTGAATTTGCATTGTTGAGAATTCTACGAACTGATAATGGCACATCTCTTTACCCCTGACTCGCCTTACTTTCAACGTCATTGCGTGCTGATGTTTGTGCAATAGGTGTTTTATACGGCAGTGTCAGTATCGCTGGCGTGCAGGGGCAATCCTTGATTGCGGATGCTATAGATAGACTACTGAAGTCTAGCGCCGGGCCAAATGCGAGGGTATTGTGGTCACTTCGTTACACACAGCTTGGGCGGGCCGTTAAGGGTGATACCCGCCCCGCCAACGTCGTATTGGACAATGTCATCCGGTTTCCTGCGCCTAGCCTAGACCTTGCATTCGATGATTCTACGATTGACTTGGTGAAGGATGCTTGGTCCGTGATAATGGGAGATGAAGCCTCTCCAGATGATTTCATGAAGTTCGAGGAGCGTGAAGACTACGATGACGAAGAATGATGTGGGTTTAGGTTCGAGGAATGGCAGTAATAATAGTGCCACTGAAATACAAGCCTTCCATGTCAACGAGCCATTTCTTTCCCTACCGCCAGTAGAACCATCCAATCTCAAAAACCAAATCTCCATTACCGTACGTAGCACTGTAGCAACTCAAACAAGGTCCTAGATACATCGATTGAATGTCTAGTCACCTTGTTTCACTGCGTCCTGAAGATCTTCATTCCGGCTTTTCGTATATACAGCTCGGATTATGATAATAACCTCTTGACGCGAGGACACATAGGCTTCATGGCAAGCATGACCCTGCATACGATGTGCCACCAAATTCATTAGGTTCAATATAGTCAGCCGGATTGGAATCTCGACGCCAGTGACAGGTATAAATCGAATTATAGGCAGTGGGCTCCAATATATAACATTCGCTCGATGTTGATCAGCGTTGCGGATCAGACCGAAATACCGAGATTCAATAATAATATACGTCATTGATTTCTAACTACCATAGGAGCGAAAAATAGTCCTGTATTGCCTACTGCCTAATGCCTAATATCATCATCTATTTACATATTTCGTAGAATCGGACTGATCTAAAATAATGCCGAAACTCGGTTACATGACTTGATCGGCCCCGTTGACAAATCGAAGGACAAGTCTAGCATTGAGGCCGAATAAAGGAGTAAAGCCATTAAGCCCCACCAAAATCTGCAAAAGATGCCTGCTATCAAATTCCCCGATCTCCAATCATGGACCATGATGGCGACATATCGCGCCATACCTAGCCCAACCACCTCGACGTCTTTGATCCAGAGTCGACGTCAAAAAGCAGAGCATATTTACCTGATGTTCATCCTTTGTCGCGCGAATTAGCAAAGTTCACGATGGAGTTGAGTGGACTGTTATGTCCAAAGTCTGGAACCAATTTCGCTTTGTCCAAGAAGCCTGGACCCGTGAACCCCTAGGCCTGGGAGGCTGGGGCTGGAATTGGTGTTCAGTTGGCCCATGAACTGGGATGGGACCCACGGATTCAGGATATGAATTTCAGTCCGCTTTTTGAGATGTTGCTCTCTAGGGTACGTGTCTACATACGTAAGTGTATGTAGTCTATTATGGTTTAAGGATGTCACTACGCCGTGGCCGGCAGCGTGATGATCCCCAGGATTGCGAAAAGCGATTCTAAGATGAGGCGCGTATTCTGAAGAACTTGATAGGCTGAACCAAGTAGTATAGCGCGCTTGGCTCATTAACGTGATACTGAATGGATTGTTGAGCGGCTAGGGCTCAAGAGATATCAATAGTTATGAGAGGTCTTGGGCTCGGATGCGGGCGCGAGACAGCCGAGATGCTCACTTGGAATTAAAATCGATCTCGCTGTGAGAGGCTGGTGATGTCGACAGCTTCTGTGGTTCTCCCTAGTGTGAGCGATGGGTCAAGTACAAAGGCCCGCCCTTGGCGTCAGTTTTGGACCCTTTCCGTCAATCAGATTAGGGTAACGAATAAGACGTCAGGTTGGAGGTTGAAACAGAGGCATTATCTCTTGCTCGGTGAATTTGATGTGGAAATCTGATCACGCATCGTATTTCCTGGAGGGTAGAGTACGCAATAATGTCCGGATACCCAGAGTAATTAGTTGTAACGGCGGACCAGCTTTATAGGTGTGATCCAGGCAGATCAGGCCATGGGGTCTGGTCATAGTGACCTTTTTGGCCCAGTTGGGAGATGCTTGCCTGGACACGTCTTTTACATTAGAACGAGTATACGGCGTGCTCTGCACGGGATCAAAGTCACTGCTTCTTTTCCATGACCATCGTCGAGAAGATTCAACGGCACGCCTCACGCGCAAGCAAGTATTCTGGACATGATCCATACGAAGTTACGTATGTGGCTCTGTAGGCCATAATCGGATCGCCGGTGTCGAACGTCTTGCGCGTCGACAGTTGAACCATGCTGATCGCCATCCTATGGCACCCACTGCCGGGGACCGCGGAGGGTGACATTTGGCATCTGAGTCAGGAGCAAGCACCACCATCTGACGGCCTGACCCCTGCGCTGACCGGATGATAAAAATGGAGCCTGGAACCCTGGCTGGTCAGGCACTCTATGAGTTCCGTCTTAACAGAACCAGCAGCGTCGTATCCAAATTTTTTACAAAAAGGCGAGAAGTAAAACAGTGTACAACATCTGATGCCGAGGCGCGGAAGCCGCTGTCCAACAAGCCTATACTTCACCTCAGTTCAAGGACTGACTCCTTTTGAGCATGGGTGTAAGTGAGGAGTGCGAGTTTAGGGCATGAATCCCCCTTCAACAGTCAAGGAAAGCTTAGAAGAGACGCAATCGAACCTTGCTGGTGAGATTCGGTCAGCAGCATTTCGGGTTGATGTCGACGGGGTCTCAGCTTCAGGAGGCGCCATGCAGTCAGGGACACGCGGCCCGTGGGGATCGCGGCGAGCTGACTGGCCCAACCGGCGCAAGACCGCGCTGATCCAACTTCAACTTACGTGCTCTCAAGGGTCGCACCACCAAAGTTTCGCATCTGCGTTATTTTGTTTCGGTATTTTTTGGTGGCAGAACTCGAATATCCGGATGAGTCTGACGCTGTCGTAGACCTCTTTAGATTAACCGCCCCATCTCCGTTGATGGCAAACAACAAAAATAGAAGAAGCCGCCACTTCACTGGAGCATTCCGTGGACAATAATAGCGATGGTCTCACCCCACCGCCTTCTTGCGCTAGTACGATTGCCGTAATTTTCATGCCGTTTGCAGTTGGGGGCATGACGATCATCGGTTTGAAGAGTCTGAAACAAGTTCAACAATGACATATCTGAGATGCATGCATACCTCAAACAACTTTGCGATATCTGTTTGTTGCTCTAATGCGTGACAAAAGCATGCGTTGTCCTGCAGTTCCTGCGCGAGGAGAATTCAGTCTGGGGTTGCAGCTGCCCTGATCTGGGGTTATCCTTGAGACTTTTGTGCTCGACAATTACTGGATGCCTGAGAGCATATAGTGTTGTGCACGCTCTGTACATTACATGCGGCTAGCAATCTTTGGACAGATTATGGTGGTCAGATGCAGCGTAGAGTTCGGCTTCAACCTTGCTCGAATATTCCGTATGCCGAAGAATCAGACTCGTCCGCGTAGATCACACAGGGTCTCTCTCTCGGAGGGTTCAAACTGCTCCATTCCAAAGACGGCCAGAGAAGCAGCGGATCATGGGCCATGGCAGGGCCCAGCGGAAAGAAAATCAGTATCTCCTGGAGGGCTGAGACCGTATGTTCTATGGATGCTTGTGGACTCGGACATTCTTCGTCCAAGATCGGCACGAAAACAGTTAGCAACCATGCTAGAAAGTTAGAAATAAATGGATATATCAAACAGAAGCTGTTGCACTACTTCCAGTAGTCTGATCGTTTGTTGCTTTCTCTCAGATTATCAGCGTAATCATCTGCAAGACAGAAGGGTTGATTGAACCTGATACCCTATCCACTTTCAAGAATACCGTCACGTAATTTGCAGATCGGTGGCAGTTGGTTTAGTTGGCTCCTACAGGTACCCGCCCCGTGGTTCCAATTCCCGCTTCCCACTTTGGGATCGCCTTTCTCTGCCTCCTCATCGTCCTTCCACTTCTCTCGCTTCTTCGTTCCCTTCCCCTCTCCCTTTTCTATTCTCTCGATAATCTCCCGACTCTCGAGGCTTCCACACACCCAGTCCTCTTCTTCTCCCAGCTTGACCTTCCTGAAACGCCCTGGGCGTACGTCCAGTTGTGCTCCTGACCTACCGCTTCCCCTGGATTTTTTTCTTGCTTCGTCTCGCGCGGTCTTGTTGACTTCACAGGAATAACTTCTTGTGACTGCAGCAGAACTCGACGCCGCCAGTCCTTTGTTGACAATTTTGTCCCGTGAACTTCGTTCGCCATATTCACTCTTTCGGGTCCTCGAATCTTCGGAGACATACTCCTTTTCTTGGTTTCGATAAAGGATCCCGACTCTTTTCTATTCAGTCCATGTTCCTTTGAGACTACGGATTAACCTTCAACTACTTAATATTTTGAGCCTTTTCCATGTTGAAAAACACATATAATTCTCCGAGCAAAATGCCGACCATCCGCCTCAAAACTGTTTTCCCACTTTTTGCCCTGCTCTCAATAGGGCTTTTCTTTTGGTGCATCGATCGCTATGATCGTGAAGCACTTATGCGGTTCAAACATCCAGTCGACCGGGTGACCTCTGGTGCGCCGCAAATCCAGCTCCAGCCTACGCCACCCGTTGCGAAACAATGTGACGCGGATCCGAACATTATGCCACCTCTGCCCTTCAACGAATGGCTGCTTCGCAAGAACTACACCCGCGCCTACTTCCGTCCCAACTTCCAGCCTCCCAAGACTGAATTCAAGTCCCTCGAGGAGATCAACGTTCCTGTCCTTCCCCCCATGACGGTTCTTGAACGTGGTATGGTCATTTCTCCGTCCAACAAGGAAGACGCCATGCCTTGCCCACCGATCATCGACGTGGATGTTGCCGCTGATCATGATATCGACGAGACGGATAAGCTGTTGTTTGGGTTGGCCACTTCTGCAGACCGCTTGGACCGCTTGCTTCCTTCTCTGCTATACTCTTATGGAAACACCAAAGCTGGTATCATCGTTCTGGTTCCGAACTCCGACGACGACATCGCAAAGCAGGAGACATATTTCCGCAACCGCGGTCTCGATTTGACTTTGATCAAGTCTCCTCTCGAGTTCACTGCTCGCTACTTCGGTCTTGTCAGGGCGTTCTCTGAACACATCCGAACCAAGCGTCCCCAAACCAAGTGGGTCAGCTTCATTGATGACGACACTTTCTTCCTCTCCTTGCCTACTATCGCTCACGAATTGAACCTTTTCGACGTTAACAAGAAGCATTACATTGGTGCCCTTTCTGAAGCAAGCTGGCAGGTTGACACGTTCGGCCACATTGCCTTCGGAGGAGCTGGTGTGTTCGTGTCCAAGCCTTTGCTCGATACCCTCGACTACTACTACGATGAATGCCAGTCATGGGGTGAGCAGCCCGGTGACCAGAAGCTTGGCCAGTGCATTCAGCGATTTGGCGATACTCCTCTGACCCTCTGGCCGTCTTTGTACCAGATGGACATGAAGGGCGAGGTTGATGGTGTGTACGAATCCGGTCGCAAGATTGAATCTCTCCACCACTGGAACAGTTGGTATACCAAGGACGTCGTTAAGATGACCTCTGCTTCTGCTGCGGCTGGCCGCCGCTCTGTCCTCCGCCGCTGGGTTTTCGACCAGGAGGAAATCGTTAACAACGCCACCGGAAAGTCAATCCGAACCTTCTGGGTCTTCACCAACGGATACTCGCTTGTCAAGTACACCTACGATGAGAACACACCTGACGATGCCATCAACTTTGACCACGCCGAAAAGACCTGGGAAGAAGACCCTCGCGGCTACGAAGCCCGCCTAGGACCCCTTCGCCCTCGCGACCAGGAGGGTGTTACAAAGGACAGGTGGCTCCTTCGAGAATCTTTCGTGGTTGGCGATAATGTTCATCAATGGTATGTGCGTGAGGAAGATGAGGGCCACAGTGTGATTGAGATCGTATGGCTCGGTCCTAAGGGTGGCGGTGGTGCTGGTGTTAGGGATTTTGCGGTCAACATCCACTAAATAACCATGCTCTACTGCGCGATTCCAAGGCCGGACCTTGGGATCGGGGCCCTTCGCTTCTTGCACATTATTTACTTTCATTGCACTTTCTCTTTTTGACACCTCTTTTCTTTTCTACCTACAACGAAGACGGACGAGATCTACGAAGTGGCAGGAAATGGAAGGCCTCTTCGAACCACTACCAAAGCTGGACGCACATTTTCGATCGGCTATTACTCGGCGTTGTTCTGGCGAAATAAGACGGCGCAGTCGGAGATCGTTTTTCAGCTGTTCCGAGCTATAAGAGCGACCTTGCTGTGTCTCTGCCGTTTTTCTGGGGAGATTGCTTTCAATGCACATGTAAAAATAGAGTTTTGCTTCCTTGGTCATTGGCGCATGTCATTATCCAAGAATATGATGAGTTAAGTCTAGATCTTACTGCAGTCAGGATACCGCTGCTATTATATCTAATATGATAACAAATTATTCACCTTCTTGTCTTTGAGTAAGCAAGAGTCGAATGTTTCAGCCATGCGTTTCACTTTTATTGTTGAAGACATGCCGCTGGCGCCGTCGGTACTTAATCGCGCACAGATCTCTAAATGGATCACAGTGGAAATCATGATGTCGCTGGGGTAGGTATATCGGTCTCTTAAGATATAGCTGTCCTGGAGCGTAGGGTGATATTCCAAAACTTTACTCGTATACAGAGACTCCCAACAAGCATCGCAGAAGGATGAGTGTCTGCGGCTAAGCTCAAACTCCATGCAAGCCAGGAGACTACCGAATTCATCAGGCATCCCCAACCGTAAGCCGAAATGTTTACGGTTGTCGTTTCATCTAATATCTCGAACCCATGTCGGCACGACGGGCGATCGAACAATGCTGATAGACAACTCTGCCCAGGGTTACCCCTGCCAATGTACGGTGTGCAGAATACCATTGAATCTGTGCAGCCCTGAAATATACTGCAGCGCATTATTGGTGGATATTGGTATGGCTAGAAATTATTGGCGGGACTATCGCCTTCTATATCCTATGGTGCTGGGATCGATTTGATACAATCAAGGGTCCGACTGTCGACTGTCGACACGAAGAGACTGTCTTCAAGTAATAGTCTACTGAGGTTCCAGGTAATGCGTCAGTGAAATGGTAAGAGAGTAGCAATATGCCGCCGTACTGTAGTAGTCCGTACCACCGGTTCATCAGCTACTAGCCAACGGCTACGGCCAACAACTTAACCTAATCACGGAGTACGGAGTACTGTGCCGCAAGACTCCGGTCCCTCTGTAAGAGGATTGAAGCCAGGTACTTCTGGCCGGCTATCGTGACTGAGATGCGTTGTCCAGGACGGATGGTAGTCCTGCATTCCTTGGGCACTAGATATCCACTGATCACCTCTGTTCGTGGCCGTCAATTGAGCTAGAGATGCGCGATTCCGAGTCGTGGAACCGGACTCGAGGAGGTTGGTATGCTTGTCTCCAACGAGTCATTGTTTACTGTTTTGCTTGCCATGGTCACCGAGCTCTTATCTTGAACTCCAGCTCGAGCGGTGTATCTACAACTGACTTCTACTCGAAACAGCAGCGCTCAGGGCTCTGAACTGTGGGCGTGAATAATTGGGGGTCTCGTGGGACGGAGTACTACCGGTAATATTACGTGGTATTAGCGGAGAGTGACTTTCTAGAGTCAGCCAATGATAAAGCTTGCCAAGAGCGCTGAATGGTCTGGACAAACTTAGTCCCGGCCGATGCCAGTCGTCTATCTCGCTTTTGTCCTTGACAGCTTCAGAAAGAATGTGTAAATGCTCAGTAAGGCCAGTAAAGGCGATATAACATAGTAATTTATAGCTTCTGCTCCTTTAGATGAAAGGTGAGTTCTAGATGACTGTCTTCCAAGCGGAGAGTATGAGGAGTTGACTGGAACTGTGGGGCGTACCATACCGTAAGCGCACGTGAGACACCGCCTTCCCAACTGCACCGACACTTATCCTTTTCGAACTACTTCCCAGCTCCTCCCCGTTTCCCTCTTTCTCTCGTCCTGAACCCAAACCCTGCGAAGCCCAAACGCGTTACTCGATTTGGTCATCTTCCCTTCCCCTCAGAAGCATCATTCCTCTTTGGGCATTCGTCCTCAAGTCCCCCGGATCCTTCCCTTAACTGCTCATCCACTCAATCGATACAATTCTGCTCGTCGCCTCTTCGTTTCTATTTCCATCATGGCCGACATCACCGCCGTTGGTGAGGAGAACCCTTCGCCCACCCAGGACGACTTGCAGCAGGCCGCCGGTAACGGCGCCACGGACAACCGCGGTACCAAGCGCAACCGCATGAGCGCCGACGACGACGATGATGATGAGGACAAGACCGGTCGCGAGCGCAGAAAGATTGAGATCAAGTTCATCCAAGATAAGTCGCGTCGCCACATTACCTTCTCCAAGCGGAAGGCGGGTATCATGAAGAAGGTGCGTACCTCCGCGTCAGACTCAAAGACGCCCTTTTCTCTCTGCACCACGCGCACTGCGAATCGTTGATTTCTTTTTCAATTACCTTGTCGTGTTATTTTCTCTTTTACCAAAATTAATCATGGATGGTCGTCGACTTACGATTCAATGCGGTCGCGTAACAGGCATACGAGCTCTCTGTCCTCACAGGCACTCAAGTGCTCCTTCTAGTCGTGTCCGAGACTGGCCTTGTCTACACCTTCACAACCCCCAAGCTGCAGCCCTTGGTCACGAAGCCCGAAGGAAAGAACCTCATCCAGGTATGTCTCGTCCAAGCCGACTGATTTCACACGAGACTAATACGGCCTCTGAACCTATAGGCCTGCCTTAATGCTCCTGATCCCGCTACCAACGAGAATGGTGTCGACGCCCCCGAGGTTCCTGCCGAGACTCCGGAGGATGTGAACCACAGCAATGTTAGTGCCCAGCAGGCGAACATCCCTCGGCCTGGTGGCATGCACCCCGCCTACATGACAAGCGAACAACAGCAGCAAATGGCCTACTATCAGAATCTTCAACAACAGCAGCAGCAACAGCAGCAGCAGGCTGGCGGACAGTACCCTGGAATGCCCGTAGGCAATCGGATGCCGACCCAGCACCAACCCACTGCTTAAACTCGCGCTTCGGCGCCTGCATAGTCGCCCAGAAGAACAAAGGAGCTCAAGTTGTTGCTCCGCAAGCACCTAGCTTCTTTTCGCGCAACTGTGCATACTCTCTCGGCCTTCTCTTGATACCCAGCGAATCCGTTCCAAACGATTGTTCCACCAAAATCCGGTCTTGATTGTATACCACTTTTCCGCGCAAGACAAGAACCTTCTCCCACAACCTGTGTATATCTTGTGCCTTTGGGTTCTGAATGTTGCAGGACACCGGATACTCGACATCGATGTGGCAATATCTCGTTTTACCCTGCTATCTATCTATCCGCTTTAATGACGTCGCTTTCCCTCTCCTCTTTCCCCGAGAAAATGGCCAAAAAAATGCAGAAAAAGAAATTAGAGAAAGGAACATTGATGTCCGGGTTAGTGGTTGGTTGATGTAGGCCTTGAGCAACCTTGACCTGGATTTCGACATCGTTGTTCGATCATGTCGACGATCGCCTCATAATCATTTCCTAGACGATGGGGAAGATGCGGTGTTTCTGGTGCCTATTATTTCTATTCATCTTCATCTACTTACTGGCGAATGTGGTTATTTGTTTGAGTCAATAATCTGCGGTTTATCTGTTATTTCCCAACTCATTTGTTCTCTATACTATTCAATCCCCCTGTGCGATGAGTGATTAAGCAATTCCCGAGATGATCGTCTACCTCAACGCAACATTGGCTTGCGAGCAAATGAGATAATAGCTCAGGAAGCAGGAGACAAGATTTTTTGGAGAGTAGATGGCCTTCTCATGCCTGCAATGTCATGTTTGGTATGGAGAAAATTGGACTTTCGTTAACCTCTTAAAAGAATCACATTTCATCTTTCTAGAGTTTAAATGGAACTGAGAAATTGGATGTCCTATACTCGTATTTGAGTATGCCAGATAAATCGAGTGGGTATATTGTAAACAGGCATCGGTGTAAAACCAAGGGAATTCAAAAGGCAACGACTTGTGGATCGTTGCATGGGCGTTCTGTACATCTCTTGTCCCTTTCTCGTTTCGCGTGTCCATATCAAATTCACAAGAGGATATACTCGCCCAAGGCAGGCAGGTATCACGCTATTGCTCTGACTCCATGGTATTATTATACCTGCTAGTAGTGGAAGGGTTAGTTTCTGGGTCAAGCTGGCCTCGTCCCATAGCGCTTCGTCTATCTTCCCCTCCCCGACTATTTCCCGTCCCCGTCCCCGTCCCCGTCCCCGTCAAACGGGCCAAGTACTGGAGACCTGTCCTCCAGGTCCCAAGGGCGTTCCTTGAGCCGGAAAGGAGACGGCCTGTTGTCCCTATTGGCCCTGAACTAGGCGACGTCGATTCCCGATGGGAGTTACCGCTTGATGCCGGCGCTGAGGTGATAGACGAGATTGTACCGTACCTATCGAGTGTAGTTTGAGCTCGTTTTGGGAGTAAGAGGCGTCGCTCCGGACCTGAACCCGAAAGAGATGTTCGTCGCTGTTGCGATCTGTTGCCGTCTTGCTGGAATCGGCGGGGCCTAAGGCCTAGCCCAATGCTCCAACCTGGGCCTGATGAGGTGCGGAGGGGAGCTCCGCTTCTGCTGCGCGGACGAGTCTGAATGGGGTTGACTGAGAAGCGGGTGGAGAAAGAGGAGCGCGCGCCTGCCGGGGGTGTCTCAGCGTCGATATCAGAGTCTTCTAGTTCAGCCCAGATAGAAGCTGGGTCCATGTTTGAAGAGGAGGTCCGTTTGTGCTTGGTTATTGTCGCATAGAGCGGAAGACTGGGAGCTCGCTGGCGCGCTGATTCTTGGAGTGGATGGTTGGCCGGGCGCGAACGGAGTAAGGGCTCTCGTTCGCCGACTTGGTCTTCTTGGTCTTCTAATTCGAGCCTGAGCTGAGCCTCTACGTCCTCGTCGATGGCGGCCATTCCGGGTCCTATGGCAGCTTGGGACGGGCCGGCAACTGTCATGGGTGCATGGCTGTCAATGTCCTCTAATCTCCAGGATAGACAGAGGACACCTCCCAGGAGGACGATTGTACCGAGTGCGACAAGGCCGGCATGTAGGCTTGAGAGTCGCGACATTTGGCGGAAGTATATTAAACCGTCCAAGATAGCGATGATGTTGTATATGCAGAAGACAAACGGGTAGAGAATGCTAGTGCTGCAAAGCTTCAAACCCCGATGCAGGTAGTACAATTGCAGCAGAGCCAGGCCAACCATTGAAAGTAGAATAGCCCATGACTGCCATCGGTTGAACTGATTATGGCGGTCCACAATTGTCCGGACTAGTAGCTCCACGGCTGACTTGGCTAGGAGGAGTGAATGCGCGGAGAGGATGCCGCTTATCATCCCGTAACACAGTCCACGTATAAGTCGGATACGGTTGTGCGTCAAGTTTAGCCGTGATGCGTATGAGCTTCGGAGCGGTATGTGCTTTGAGCGAGAAGAGACGACCTTTAGGAGCTTCGATCCGGCGAAGATCACTAGTGATAGCACGACCGTTCCGACGACCCAGAGAATGAAATTCCGACCGCGAAGCAGTTCAAGGAGCTGGTCAAGGGTATGCGCCGGCTCTCCGATAGCCCCAAAGACGGCTATGAGGACCGCGCCGCCGCATACCAAGACTGTACCAATCAATGAATATCGAGTGAAAGATTCCCCAAGAATCAGCGTAGCGAAGACGGTATTGAAAACGAGTCCCGACTATAGAATGAATTAGTCTCGACAAAGCAGCAGGTGTTGGGGTCACTAACTGCTTGAAGCGTCGACAGCACAGGTAGAGGAAGCGTCGTGATCTGGATTGTACTTCCAACAATGTTTGACACAACAAACATCAGCATTCCCAGCTGCGGCCATCAGCGAGGTGTAATTGCCATAAGATCGCGTCCACTAATTTACCTGCCATCTGCGCCGCTTGTAGGGGGGCCTTCGCAGCTCGTAGGGATGCTTCTCATCTTCAAGAAGATGCGACTTGCGCTGGAGAGTCAGTCCGATCGCTTGCAGGGTAGTTGAGATCAACCCAACAAGAACCCCGATCTGGAATGCAATTCCGCGTTAGCCGTTGCCCGAGTATAGGGAGTCCACATTCGAAAGAAGGGCCTACCGCGACACTCCCCTGGGGCGACAGGTCACCAAGATTGCCCATCACGGAACAACCTCATGCATCGGTGGCAGTGTGGGGAGACTAGACTCGGGCACCGCAGGACATTAGATAGGATGAGAAAAGGAATATCGAAAATAATATTCCATATTCACGGTTATGTCGTAGAGTCTCAGCGTCGTAAAGAGAAAGGAGGAAATGTGTAGAGAGCGACAGAGCCAGGGGAGGTGGGACGCAGTGATCTCATGGCTGCGGGAAGCCTGGAGTTCAACCCGCCAAGTCATCCAAACCGACTAAGCTATGGCATCCGTACCCGACTGCACGCCGACCTCCCTCTCCACATCTGGACTCTTTTGGCTCTCACAACCTGTGAGAATACTGCGATAGAACTGACTAGGTGACTATACTCCTCATCCAAGCCCCTTCTGACCTCACCACATGCTTGGTCCACGCCCGTGATGCAGAATCCAGCGCTAACCTGTCCAACCTCACTCCAGACCGAGCTTGACCCGCGCACACGTCCCCTACGCCATCCTCTCTTAACAGTCGCCAGCTGTAGCCGCGGTCTATAACATTAGGCAAGATGTCGCAAAGCCATGCTCTTTCCGACGATCAGGTACGACGCTGTTCCTCGAATAAGGCAAGGTGTTTTCAAATGAAGCTCAAGCTCACGCACTCTCAATGGCTAGGTGGCGGGCGAGCTCCGCAAGATGACTGCTTTCATCCGGCAAGAAGCTCTCGAGAAAGCTCGCGAGATTCAACTGAAGGCCGATGAGGAGTTCGCCATTGAGAAATCCAAGCTCGTCCGACAGGAGACTGCTGCAATTGACACCCAGTATGAGAAGAAGTTCAAGCAGGCCGCTATGTCCCAACAGATTACGCGTTCTACCCTCGCCAACCGCACTCGCCTCCGTGTCCTTTCCGCTCGCCAGGAGCTTCTGGACGATCTCTTCCAGGAAGCCCGTGGTCAGATTTCCGGCATCGCCGCCAAAGATGCCAAGAAGTACCAGGAGGTGCTTAAAGCACTGATTTTGGAGGGTGCCTATGCTCTGAACGAGCCGACCGTGGATGTCCGTGCGAGGCAGAAGGATAAGGATGCTGTAAAGAAAGCTATTGGGGAAGCGGAGAAGGATTTTAAGGTTGCGGTTGGCAAAGAAGTCAAGATCAACTTGGACGAGGAGGAGCCACTGCCAGATGACAAGTACGCCTCGTCCCCCAACAGATACCTATACGTACTAATTTACTTTCCCCAGCGCTGGCGGTGTTGTCGTCACCGGTGGAGGTGGCAAGATCGAAATCAACAACACCTTTGAGGAACGACTGCGGCTTCTCGAGATCGATGCTCTCCCTGTTGTGAGGGAGACACTTTTTGGAAAGAACGCCAACCGGCGCTTCCACGACTAGAACCATGTCAATGCCGTCCCCTTGAATTATAAACCAGCGTGCCTATTCAGTTTCGATTGTGGGTCTATGTAAATTTTCCGTTTCTCGTGGTTTCCTCAATGATTCCCTGGGAAATTAGCGTACTTCGATTACGGCGGTGCTTGTTCGTAAAACCTCCTACGGAGCCTTTCCATGGCTTTTTACTATGGGATGCTATGATGGATACATGCACATGTACATCTTTCTATCGATTCCTACCGTAAGACGGGATTAACTCAGCTTGTTCACTTCCTAAAAGTCAGACGTGGCCTACAGTGTTGGCTTGAAGGAACCTGAAAAATAGAAACACTGGAAGTGATGCATTATGCTCTGAGGACCGGTGTACGTTTAATAGGTCACTAAGAACCTAGTTGACTTCTGGTCCGGGTTCTGGTCCGGGTGTAATCAATGTATGATATGCGCTCGGGTAAACATTTGAGTCTAGTCAGAGGCTAATCGGAGACGATTGTTGTAACATTGTTGTAACAATGATTTGATATAATCGGGCAGCTTGCTCCAGGCAGTCTGCTTCGATTAGTTGTATTTGCCTCGAAAGTAAGGTCAGAATCAAACCACAAGTGACGGGTCAAGTATGTAGAGTGTCTGGACTGGATTCATTGATCGGGAAGCCCTGCCCCATGCATCAATTTGGCCATTCCCCGCAACGGAGAGCAAGAGCCATTATCGAGGGCTGCGATTGAGTTAATGCGCCTGGCATGTCTAGTTAAGTCCCAGGCCTGATGACCCGTGGTTTAGGGAAGTATTGACGAGTACTTCGCGAAGCGTTAAAAGTGAGAACACCAATTCACTGCCTTGACTGTCTAGGCATTGGGCTTATCGCTGAGAATAGTCACCTTCTTTTCCTTCTTGTAATATTTAAGAATGCTAGGATGTCTTTGCTGCTCCGGTTCGTACTTCCCAAACAGAACATTCTTGGGGCGTGGTTTTGTCCGGACACAATAAAGGATGCGATAGTGAAGAGCCTCCAGGGCTTCCTTCGCCAAAGTCCGTTTCATATGGGACGCACCTGAATCTTGAATCGCGGTGAAGATCCTCTTGACTTGGTCAGCAAGCGCGTCGATCTCGTGATTGAACTCGTCTTCTGCGCCTTCATCGGCGAACCGCGTCTCAGACCATCCAGAATCGATTATGATGTCCAGAAAAGTGGTAATGGCAGTAAGCTTGCCGTAGTCATACTCAGGTTGGCCCTTCTTGTAGCGCTTGACGTTGTACTGTGGTTGCTTGAGAATACTGCATATTCGGCTGACTTCTGCCTTTCCGCCCTGGCACCCGGCATCGGCCGACGGTTCGTCTGTTAAAAAAGTGTATGCAAGACGACGTCTTAACGCCGCGATCCAGTCATTCACCGGCGCAATGTGCTCCAAAAGTCGACTCTGTAGCTCTGCGTCTTTCAAGGTGGAATGAACAGTGGTGCAGATATTAGTCGCCTATCCGTTGTTAGTGAAATGCACCCTCGAGAGTCTGGGAGTGAGTTACCAGTTCATCAGCATGCTCATCGGTAGTAGCGTCGAGCACGGCAGTTATTGTTCTTTCTATCGCAGAGCAGATCGTGAAATCTTGAGTCAAGGAATTATCGAGTGGGAGACGAAGAATATAGTCCAGAATGCGATTTCGGGTATCGTCAGCAAAACTAATAGATTGTCAGCGAGATTCTGCTGCATCGCATAGTATGACTAACAGTGTTGCAGCTTGGCGAAAGAGGTCAAGTACTGATAACAAGGCTGCGTAAAGTTGAGGTCGCGATTCGGGGATTTTGCCTAAAGATAACATTATTTAAAAACAAAGTCCACTATCCGCGCGCCCAGCCTACCTTGAAAATGAGCATTGGGCACAACAGGGTTAGTAAGAGCCAGAGCGGCTGGCTTCGCGTTCATATGCCAGAAAAGTGTATCTATGTCGCCTGGCCTTATGAGGGCTTTCATACGTCGCGCCGACGTACGCTAGGGAGTTTTCAGTTCCTGACAGCTGTCATCAAGTGTGTAGACCAACAAACCTTCAATGCTCTGCAATAAGCATGTCTCAAATTATCTCGTGACTCTGAAGGTACTAGATGATGTGAGTAAGCGCCATTTCGAAGGTAGCATGAAAACCAACTTGAGTAGAAAATCCATCGGAGTACTTCGTCAGGCAAGAGTCCCTTCGATATTGCAAAGTCAACGATTCCAGAATGGAAGGCTCGCTCTCGCTCCGGAGAGTTAGGGTCAGTATCTAAGGCGTGTCAGTACTATTGACAAGACATCGTGAGTCTCAGACTACCAACCTCGGAGAACAGCCAGGTAAGTTCCAGGGCGAATACTCTCGCGAGGAAATTCTCGAGCGCGAGGCGGCTCCGCTCCGGCGTCAAAAAAAGACCAGGATTTCCTCAGGTCCAAAGCTTCCGTCCGTCGCACAGCATCTATAATACGCTGGAACCCTATACTATCTTCGACACCATCACTTTTTATTGCAGACGCAAGGACATTTTCATTCAAATCAGTCGCGCTGACTGGGTCATCCTTCCGGGAGGATTCTTCCGCGAGTGAAGCCTTTAATCTCGCGATCCCAGCCTCGGTCTCGTTGTCATCAACTGCTTGTATAACGAGAGCATCCAGTGAATTCTTGTATTTTGGAGGAGCAGATTTCCACAATGGAACACTCTTAGGCTTCAGTGCCAATCGATCGCGCGAATTCTCTGTCTTACCTTCGCCAGTATGGGGTTTCGGAGTCGTCGGAGTGAGGAACATCGACAAAATGTCGTCGGGGGACTCAAGAGACCCTACCGAGTCGGACTCGTCATCGGAATTTGTCACAATCACCTTCCCATTCTTCATAATACGCTGAGACGAGCTGAACGGTGTTCCTGTCCGGGAACTCTGGAAGCTCAATTGCGGCGCCGAGTCGTTGTCGACTGGACCTGCTGGGTCACTTTGCAGGCTCGACTGCGGTGCGAAATCATCCTCAATTTCCGCAAAGTGTAGAAGCGATTGATTCAACTGCGCTGAAGGGCCATTCGGGGTATCCGGAGTCGTAATATCAGACGGTAACGGCTCTGATGAGAGTTCAGTGGGAGGTGAGGGCTGCGGCGCGGGGTTTTCTGCCGGAGACCCATGTTGAGTGTCTTCAGAAACCGAGGCAAACTTCGGGCGCTTGAAATAACTAGTAATTCTCCGTGGCGGGGACATGCCGTGTAGTGTAGAGCAAGCAGTCCAGACACTCAAGCTTGATCTTTTGGTGTTTGACATTCACGCTGAGCGCGTTAACGATTCACGAAATCACGTGATATTTAGTTCTCTTTATGAGTGTCACTGCCATTCTCTCCAAATTGCCCATACCACCAGCGTTTTGACCACACAGACTACCTGGAGAGCTGCACCTGCGGCAAGGCAAAGACCCCAGTACACTTCTTCTTTTGCCCGTATACCAGAAAACGCTGGAAGGATAGATGGAGATGTATAAGGGATGGGCCGTCAGAAACAATAGACTGGCTCTTGAGTACAGCTGCCGGGGCTGAAGAATTCAGCCGCATCGTGCAAGAATCATCCTTCTTCAAGGACATATGCCCGAACTGGGCCCGCCGGAGCGCTTGAAAGTGCGACAGTCCACACATCTACCTGGACAAAGGGTACGGCCCCTCCCCCCCAATCTATAGGTAGTCAAAACGGGCATCTGCCCTCGAAGACCTGGCCAGGGT